>NC_049980.1:19942257-20067234 GCF_000003815.2 Branchiostoma floridae | reverse complement strand
AGCTGTTGATGACCGAGACTCCCGAAGTTCCCCAGTTCTGCCAGGTCCTGTGGGACAGTGGTTACCACAGCCTGGCCAGGGCACTGGAAGACCCCCAGGCTGACCAGCGTGAGCGTGAGTACACTATCTCATACCTTAAGCCACGTCACACATTCAGGACCATGATTTTACACCTGATCACTCCCCAACCAAGGTTGGCTCTGGGTTGAGAGAAATTCCAAAATAAATTTTCCATGTTACAACAGCAACAACAATAGAATAGCAATATTTGTTATACACATACAATGTACTTTCCATGTATAAGTCCATGAGTGCTGAACAAAATTAGCTATGTTGATGAAGATTAGACATCCAGGCAATGAGATACACAATATACAGTTGATCAAACAACTGGATATACCTATTTTGGAAATATCTATTTTGTCTTCCCTCATCACTGACATGAGTTTCATTGTCAGTAACAACAGATAGTGGAAGCTATTTGAGATGTGTGGCTATTTACAAAACCTATCCAGTTGCTTGAGGACCTTTTCTAAACAAGCTTCGTATTGCTTGCCTGTAAAGCTTGGTGATATCGTTTTGGGAACATCCCATCCATGCCACCTCTGTCAGAACGTGACTGCCTGGCACATTGACATAAAGAAATGATAAAGTTTCAAACACAAGTTAACCTTCCATTTCCAGAAGCTGAGGCTCTCAAAGACGAGGTCACAAGTCTGCAGCAACAGAACCGGCTCCTGACCAGGCGAGTACGGCAGCTGGAGTTGGACCAGCAGCGGACCAACAAGAAGCTCGCAGAAATAACAGCAGAACTGAGATGTAAGGACAGCCGGTACACCATGCAAAGCTCTACTGAGGAGGACTTGCTAAAGAAGAGGAACAGAACGCTCAGGGAACTCTTAGAAATGGAGGAACAATACAGGAGACGTATGACAAAACAAAGGGATGGGCATGTACAGAAGTCATTATAGTGGTCTTTATTTTATATAAAGGAGAAAAATATGAAATGCCTCCAGCCCATACCAGGACTGCTGGGCATTTAAAATGTGTGGGTAGCAGGGCATCTTTTGTGTAAATATAAAGAAACTGCTGTGCATATGGGCATACAATGCCAGTTCCATCTGCTGCTAATGCTAACATGTTTTAGGAAGATTTTGCAAGCTGTTATGTAGGTTACAATCCTTGTATCTAAAATAGGATTTGAGAATCTGATATGAAAGACTAACATTTGAATGGTGGTTGGAATGAAGTTTTTATTTGTCACAACTGCTGTTGCTGAATAAAGGGCAGGAATCAAGTTTTGGTTCATTTTAGCACTAGTTTTCCATGATCCTTCCAACAGGGTATTTGGCTGTCATGCCAGCAACTTGAAACTACAGTAATGCATAACTATGAATTTGTCAATTGTCACAACTGCATGAGTGTTCCCACATATAGGTAATACAAATTCAAATCTCAGAAAATTCCAGGTTTGACCATATATCATGTCATAGTCATGTAAGTGCAAATTTAGCATCTCAACACTACCATAGTAACATGCACATAGCATCAAATTTGCTGCTGCTATTGTTTGTGTTCTGTGCTCCATTTTATTTGACCTTTTGTTATAAACTCATCCAAATTATTTCTGAAGAAATCAAGAATACATCTATTCTCCCAAGGTCAGCTCAAAATGACAATAATATACTCAAACAACCTGGTTTAAAAAATACCTTACATACGAACAAAATTCAAACACTTAGTGAGAATGAAACCAAGAGTTATATACACAGAAGCTCATATTTTTCCTTAACACATTCCTTCATTATCTAATAATAATAATCTGTAGGAATAAAATGGTGTAAGGGCCCCATATGACATTTATGACATTGACTTTAGGACATTCCATACCTTGGGCATATTTTTCTCACACACCGTAGACACTGCAAAACAGACACCAATGCAAAATTTGGATTGACAAAAGGGGTAGCCACCCATGTGGTTCTTCCCTTCTGCGTCAGCGTGTGATCCCCCTCCCCTCCCCCTTCCACAGCTCCTTCAGCTCCACCTGTCCCCCAAGGTCCCTGATGGCAGCCTTCCCAGCATCCTCCACATCCTTGTGCCGAAGCCTGGCCTCGTTGATGACGGCCTCTGCTCCCAGCTCCAGGATGGGGTCGGCAAACTCCCTGCTCCTGGACACCAGGTTCCGGATGGCCATGCACCCTTGTTGCTACATTGTGTGATGGAATTTTAAAAAAATGCAAGGTCTTTCAAAGATCAAAACTGCTTGAATCAAATTTTGACTGTTGCTTCAATCTTGAAAATCTGTGCCATCATTTAAGCACGCAGTCAAGCCTCATCACACAACATGTATTCCAGCTGGTTTTAAGGACAGGTGCCAACAAATTTTGTTTGCTAATATGATTTGATATTTCTTTCTACTTTCTTCACACAGTTATTGCCATCTAGTGTTACAATTTACATACTGTAAATGCAGAAATGTTCGTGGTGGTTTAATGTTTGGGGTTTTTGCGGTGGCTGCTTCACCGCGAATTTAAAACCACCACGAACATTTTTCCATGGCAGTAAGAGATTACAGTGCATGGTGCTACCGTGAACTTAAAACCACTGTGAAAAGTCCTTTTTTCCGCTACCGCGAAATTAAATCCCCACAAACTTAAAATGCATTTACAGTACTAAACACACCTGAACGGAGGCCTTGTCCATGTGAACCTTCATGGCTTGTACCACGGTCTCAGCTCCGTTGGCTGCCATGATGGCCTTGACATTGTCTGTGTTCCGCAGAGCGAGAGCACACAGAGCAGCACAACCCTCCTCACACACCTGTGCCACGCCCTGGAGAAGGTCAAATGTGCAATCTCAGCATCCCATAATACCAGGAAGTGGGTCATAGGAAATCTTCACTGAACTTCTTTCTTCACATTTGGACATATACTTCTTCACTGTTCTGTTGTGAAAGATACTGTAGTAGAGTGAGTGAAATGACAGATTAGCTACATGATTTCAGAAAAGACCAAATATTTATGTGAATGATAGAGGAAACTTCATTTTGCTGTCACTTAAATCAAAGGTAAGTGTCATTCTTACTATGTGGATGTTGAGTGCAGTGATGATCAGCTCCATCCCTCCTGCCTGCACAATTTTGGTCTTCACATCGTCGTTCCCAGCTATGGCCTTCAGCAGACTGATGCCCCGACTAGCCAGAGCCTGACACAAAACCATCAACACTCAACAGGCATGTTTAATTTGTTGTAGTCAGGAATACTCATCAATTAATCTCAACCTTCTCAAATGACCAATATCAAACATTTACAGTTCAAGAAAAGACGGCATTGAAAGAAATGTTGCTGATAAAATGCAATACATGCTTGAGCAAGCATGAAATACAAATAGGTACACCAGCATGGGAGTTAGCCTATCTGCTCTATTGACAAGGAAAGTTAATTATTGTGCTGGTAGGTGAAAAATGATCTATGTGCAAACTCGTGTACATGGTTGTTATTTCTCTGTGAGTATGTTAAAGCTTTACCATCAAGTTTAGGCTCACCTGATGTCGAACATTTTCCCTCATGGCATTCAGCACCAGGTCCAGTCCTCCAAGGTCGACAATAGCCTGACAGAACTCGTTCCTAACGGCCAGTCGGCTCAACGTCAAGCAAACATCTGCTGTGGTTCCAGTATCCCCTGTACAAGCTGACAAGATCAAGGAATATCAATACCAAATATCAGAAGACTATAAAGTATAATCTAGATACAAAAAAAGGGTGTGTTGTAAAAGAAACAAGAGCTACAACAACAGAACACATGTAACGTTTTATGTACATTAAGAAACTGCAAGTCATACACATTTCTTAGATGCAAAATGTATTGTGTTCATCCTGCAAGAGCCCTTTAATGTGATGACAACAATTCTCAGACAAATAGACAAATACTGACATGAATACCAATGGTCACAGTGCTTAGGAATTGTTGTAAAAAGACTCATTATAAGGAACCTACAAAAAAGGAACACAGATAAAATTACAATGTTCCACCTTACCTGCTAAAGAAGCCAGGAGTGTCTCCAATGCCTTATTCTCCATCACCATCATTTTGGCATGTTCGTGTGCCTTTCCAAATGGAACGCGTATGTCGTCATCAAACGTCATCACCCTCATTACTGCACACGCTGATTTCACCACATCTTTGTGGGTACCGTGTGTTTCGAGAGCCTTCGTCAGACAAGGGAGTAGACCGTGCTCTATGTATGCCTGTCGGTTGGTCTCATGCTTTAAACATGTGGCGTAAATAGCCTTAAAGGTGCTTGCCTGGAGCGAAGCATCTTCAGGAAACTTGGTAAGAGTTTGTATAAGAAACTGCATGCCCGCCTCATTGATTAGATCAGGTTGTCCGTCGATAAAGGCAGCAAGAGTTTCTATACATCTGCACAGCATGTTGGTATCATCGCAGAACTTGTTGCATGCTGAGAACATGACCTTGTAGCCATCCGTGCTGGCAGCCAGGCTGCGGTGGGAGAAGCTGACCGTGCACTCTTCTTGGAATGCCTGTAGAGCAGACGTTAGTTTTTCTGGGTCAGGACTGTCGGATGTGAGTAAGGTGGACAGATCGGACAGTGCCTGCAAAACGGCATGCTCCGTTTCTCCTGGTGTTGACCCCTAATGGTGGAGAAAGAAAGCAATCAGTCATGGGGAAGCAGAGCTCAAATTGCCTCTTTTCTGTTTCTCCAAAGTACCAAGCCTGTATTCTTTCAGGTTGCCATATTGAAAGTCAATCATGTTTCCTTTAGTAATCTAAAATCTTTACTAGTAATGCAAATTGTAGGTTGGCAGTTCAAGCAATGATTTACTGAACTGTATAATTTCTCTTGCTACATAACAGTTACATAAATGATTTTTCATCTACATCTACATTGCAACTACAGATATCACATAGAAGACCTGAGAAAGTTTGGAATTAGTTCAAACTATGCTAGGTCACTGGCATAGCTATCCTATGGTGACAAAAATCGAATGCTGAAAAAATTTCAGTTTTGGATGAATAGAACAGAAGTGTAGCCTTTACCAGGTTGAGTGTTTTCACGATGTTGCTCAGGTTGACACCTTGCGACTCGAACTGTTGGACGGCGTCCTGGACTGCCTCTTCCCCCTCCATATCAAACTCCTCCATGTTCTCCTTAACTACAGCATCAAACGTCTCCTGGGTGATCTGTTTAGCCATCTTCCATGTGAACAAAATTGGATGTTAGATCTAGGAGGTTCTATTTCCTTGTTGTTGCATGGCAAATACAAATATTCATTTTGTAATATCTATTTCAAAGTTTCTTATTCTAATCTATTGTACAGTGTTTATAACGTTACATGTAATGTTACATAACATTAACTGATTTGCAAAATATCACTGAATGTTACAAAATCAAGTATTTTAACAAAGGCAATCATCCCAGGGCATATGTACACGTGGCATTTGCAGAACATAGTGTATCACTATCATCATCATCACCATCATCATCAGTCATGTAGGGCATGACCATAATATTGATTTAACTGATGTTGACAAGGCCAGGCAGAGTTTTGTCTTACACTATGCAATCATTAGTGTAAACTTGCATCCTAATTGGGAAATTCGTGTGACTTCATGCAAGCCTTCCATCATAGATTTATTCTAGATCTAATTTTCCACACCAGCTATCTTTAGTGCACCAGGACGAGTGGAAACCGTTAATGTGTTCCTGTGATGATTACCGCGCTCCTCCTGTCCAAGTCCGATTTCAGACATCTGATGAAGGTCGCGAGATCGATTAAAAATTTATGATGTTTCCCTTGTGTTAGAACCAAGCTCAAATTTTGTAAATATGGATTCTACCATGAACACAGATGAGCTTCAATTAAAGACAATATGAAAATTTGTTAAAGAGTCCGGTTGTTGCTATTACCAGTATGCATGTAGATTAAGTGCTTCACTATCCGTACCTTAAGAGCCTTAGATAAGTCTTACTGATATGGTGATGTTGATTGTCTGCAGCTGGCTGTTTCAATATTAACATTCAACATGGAGGTTGTTTACTCCTCTTCTTTTGCACGGACATTTTCATGACGCAGTAATACGGACTCAAGTAACGTTACCTAGTCTCCCCATTACCCCTTCTCCCCTCCAGCCCCCTCCCATCTACCAACCCCCCTCCCCACTTCGGAGTGAGGAGGTTGAGTGACAAGTGCATAATTTCTATGGTTAGCGTTATACGTCCTTGGTTATATCTAATGATTACTGATAATGATAAGGCAAAGAATGGGTAACGTTACATAATTCCCAACCAGGTTATCTTCAAGAAATGTAAACGTTACCTTTGTGGTTTGTTGGCGGGGCAACTAACAAAATTCGGATCACCGCGCCACCAAAGACCGGAAGTGTACCTCGTAGGGGTTGGCGATAGATCGGGTGCGGTAGGCAAACGGAAGTGAAAGTTACTGCATGATCAGCTGTTTCCGGGCCGTTGACCCGTGTTGGCGCGCCACGTACGCTTCCGTGTCATGTGCCAGTCAGCTGTTGTGTGTACACCTGTCTTGTTTTGCAGGGCACCTTACAAAGGGGCGTGTTGCTTTTGCCACCTCCTCGAGCTTGTATCTAGGTGCTAGATTAACAGGTGGTGTCTGTAGCTGCAGCTGCAGAGATTCAGTATGGCAGAACCAGCAGTGAAACCTGTCCCCAGTCACCTAGCTGACAGGTAAACGTTTAGTATAACGGTTCTTCGTAAGAAACGTCTAGATACAAAATGGGGTGTGGTTTCACAGACATAAAACGTTAGCTGATTCAGAGGGATTCAACGTTATATGTATTACTGTTTGGAGTTATGACGGAGCTTGTAAAATTTGATAACAACTTTAACGTTAGCTCATTACAAATGATGCATTCGTTAGGAAGTTTAAAATGTGCTAACGTTAGTATTTTTATTGAAAATTTACCCATAATATTTTCCGTGCACACAGACTTCAAAGTGACCCGATCAGTTCATAGATCAGCTGAAAATAAAGTACAAAGTATAACGTTATGACTACCAGACTGTGTGTAAATAGAAATGTTTAATTGATACCTCCCAGAATATTCAAGACAGATCAATAAATTAAAAGGCCAATGTCCTCATGCTCATCAGCCACAGTGGTGTCCAGGGTCTGCAAGTAGCCAAAGCAACATTAGGAAAAAAAACATGCTATATATGTATGATATTTTTTCTCAGGAGAG
This sequence comes from Branchiostoma floridae, assembly GCF_000003815.2. Lineage (NCBI taxonomy): Eukaryota > Metazoa > Chordata > Leptocardii > Amphioxiformes > Branchiostomatidae > Branchiostoma > Branchiostoma floridae. Next base: position 20,059,998 of record NC_049980.1, on the reverse strand, counting down.
TAATAAAGAAAATGAGCAGTTAAAAAAATCACCTACGATAACACACCAGAAACAATATTGTGAAGAGAAATACAAAACACAAAATTCTCATAGTTGATCACTTCACTTTTAAGACTCACTTTTAAGTACATTTAATTCTGGCAGGGACTTGACATCAATTCCTTTTTTTTCACTAGAAAAGTCAGCTAACGTTAGAGTAGAATTCCATGTATTAATTACATTGAAGTTTAACAATAATACATCATATTTTTTTTAGGTTTACCAAACTGAGGGAATCTTTTAAACAGAAATATGGAACTGACCCAGAGTTCTTTGCAAGAGCACCAGGACGGGTCAACCTCATTGGTAAGGTTCACTATGTGCTGATGGTTGTCCTGTCTGAAGTATGGTAGATGCTGTTGAATGAACTTTCAGGCATGGAAAGAATCAAAGTAATACCATCAAGGAATACAAGACTAGTGTAGGATTAGAAAGTTTGTATACCATCTGCAAACATTAAGTAGTGTAACAGTTATATGTAAAAAATCAAAGCAGTTCCACTAGTAATCCAATATTGATAGTGACATTGCATACACATGCTGAAAAATAGTACTGAAAATATGATGAGAATTTGTGTTGATTACAGGTGAAGAAACACTTTGTAGATTTTGAAAGAATAGCCAAATTGTAGTCTTTGAGTTGCCAGCTTTAAGAACTGAATAAAAGGTAGTAATAATACTAATAATAATTACTTGCAGCCAGTAGATACCCAAAGTGTGAGTAATGAGGCTGAATTACGTGCACTTCCTCGAACACGGGACCCCCATTTTACATCCCTTCCAAAAGATAAATTCGTGGAATGTTTGGTTGAGTGGTCTCCCATCCAAGCAATGTCCGGACTGCACATTGCTTAACTTCCCAGATCAGGGGGATCGGGTGTGTCATGCTATTTTTTTTTTCTGACAGGTGAACACATAGACTACTGTGGGTATGCTGTACTTCCCATGGCCATAGAGCAGGACATTGTCATTGCAGCAGCCACCACTGATGACCAGAAGCTTACCTTAGCCAATGTGGACCCCAGCTTCAGGTACATGCTACATGCACAGCATGCATTTTTGTTGTTGTTGATGTTTTATTTGATAAAGACTTTCTGTGACATAGGTAACTTTAAGTCATTAATTCTGTGAGATCTCCAATCCAAAGTTGCCTTCTTGTTGCCATATATAGTGAGTTCACCAGCACTGTGGATGCCTTCACCATCGATAAGTCCCAGCCGCGCTGGTTTCATTACTTCCTGTGTGGCTTCAAAGGTGTGGTCGAACACTGCAAGATCGACAAGCCATCTGGTGAGACAGGGTTTTCCTTATTATCTGTCATTTTAAAAAATTTTGTTGCAAATGACAACAAAAATACTGGTCATCATGTCCTCATGGTAGAATTGGCATGTCTGATACAAAGAAATGATGGAAGTCAAGTCAAATCAAGGAAATTAAGGAAATGATTATGGGTTTAATATTTTGATATTTTTTCCATCATTGTTTTGGAAATGTATATGCATGTGTAACCAGCAATGTCATTATTTTTGCATATCTTTAAGACTTGTTTGATAATTCAAAAGAATACTTTCTCAACATGATAATTCTTTTTTCAGTCATTTAAGAATTCAGCATTGATGCTTTTTTCTGTCTCCAAAAGAATGGGAAATTATTTTGTCTGTATATTGTCTAATGTAGTATTTTTTTTAATAAATGGCTTTTTTATGTACATATCTAAAAAATTTGATAATTTTCAGCAACCAATGCCACTGCTGCACAGTACCAGGATGAGATTTGTTGCCTGTCATGTTTTTTTTTGCAATTTGGAGCACATTTTGGCGATAGAGCGTCCTGGATTTGAAACACTGTAGCGGTAACTTTTTATTATTTTTTATTCCCACCTATGGTGCTTTTTTTCCAAACATCCATTTGATACATGTACTAGCAGTTACTTGATTTGTGCAGGAAAGACAATACATCTTATGTTTGCAACTATTTTTTAAAGGATTATTGTCAAAGTTTGTCAGATGACTTTACAGTGACATTGTTTGGAACACAGTAATACAGTAAATCCCAGATAACTCAGATTTTTCTCTGTAAATTTTTTAAATCCTATCTTCAATACAGCCAATGTAACTTTTTTTGCTTTTCAAACTTTGCAGATCTTTTTAAAGGATCATCGCAAATGTGTGTCAGGTGACGCGGGTTGGAACACAGTCATCAGTTTGAAAAAGTAACCATAATTCAATAAGTCAAACATCGACCCAGTCAACACTCCCCAACACCCTTGTTAACTTGTCCTAACACTCTGGTTAACTTGGCCAGGGTTGGGGTTGACAATTTAAATTTTTTATAACAAGTGTGCTGCCAAAATGACAACTTTTTTTAACAGCACTTTTCCCCCCTGTCAATTCAACTACCATTTGCAAAAATCAGGGGAACAACCAATAAAATTGGTATGGCCTAACTTTTGCTTGCAAGCATTTTGTCTACAGTACAGTGTAGTTAGTAAAAGTCTTTGTACTTGGTTGACAGGTCTGAATGTTATGCTGGAGGGAACTGTGCCTAAGAGCTCAGGCCTGTCCAGCTCCAGTGCTCTGGTGTGTTGTTCAGGGATGACGACTGCAAGAGCCAACAACTGCAGCCTTTCAAAGGTAGGGTGTCAATGAAATTATCTTTTGTATTATGCTATTTGTTCTGATGTACTCTCACTAGTTCCATCATTCAGAGCTTTTCAGCATACCACTAGGATCTCCTCAAGCTCACATCATTACACTGTCTGAATATCAGTCCAACTACAGCAACAGCTTTCCACAAACAGCAAAACTACATAACTCTCTCAACTGTTTCCCTTCCAATACAACCCACAAGCCATCAAAACCACCATTCACTGTCATCAAGTAGCATTCTCAGCTATGTCCCCATAAACTTAGTTGATTGCCCAGAGGTGATTTCTTTGCCTTGCACTAAGCAAACTCATTGAATTTTTAAAATCCATCGTCAATCCATACACTGATCCATACATACCTAATTGAACAACATACACCGAGTATAATCATGAGACAACCAGAAAGGTTTTGTATTTCTTTCCTGACAGAAAGAGCTGGCTGAGGTTTGTACTTGGTGTGAACGTTACATTGGTACAGAGGGGGGAGGAATGGACCAGTCCATCTCCTTCTTGGCTGAAGCTGGCACTGTAAGTTCTCGCACACGTGATCTCTTTCCTGCATTTGACTTCATTGTCTTCCACTGTGGTGATGACGGATGGCACATTTAAAAGTGATATATCGTTTTCTGCTTGAATTGGAATTGTGTTTATTTCAAGCGGATATTCTTACTGATCCTGATCTTACTGAAATTTTTGAAGTGCTCATAGTAATCAGATTGTGATTAGATATCATGAGTTATAGGTGCCATTAACTCACTATTCATACAATTTCATTGCAGGCCAAGCTTATAGAGTTTAACCCACTGAAGGCCACAGATGTGTCCCTGCCTGCCGGGGTGGTGTTTGTCATCTCTAACTCCTGTGTGGAGGCCAACAAGGCAGCCTTCGCTCACTATAATGTGAGAGTGGTGGAGTGTCGACTGGCAGCTCAGGTAACCAGGGAAACCGTATAATAATACATCACATTGTTCTGTATATAAGCTTCTTCAAACACATGAACACACTGGAACAAAATCTGATTGTCAGACATATGCATGTATAAGAGGGTAAGTGAGTAACGTTAGTGTTATATGTTGCATACAGAAAATGTTTTACATTGAGGACCTGGTTTAATCTGTTCGTATTGGTTGGTAGGCATCCTTCCATCCTATGTTAGGTTTACAATGGCAACTGAGGGCATTTTTGGCATAGTCACAGAATATAGCTGTCTTGTGACTGCAATACCTCAGTACTGGCCAATGCAAGTAGCTTACCCTGCATGCAATGGTAGACTTTAACTAAGTTTAAGTCCTTTCTTTGATATGCAGCTCATAGCAAAGTCTAAAGGCCTGGAATGGAGGAAGCTGCGGAAGCTGGGAGATCTCCAGGCAGCGCTGGGCGTGTGCCTGGAGGAGATGGGTGTGGTCGTGGACCAACTGCTCCATAAGGATCCTTACAGCAGGGACGAGGTAGGTGGGACAGAAGGGTGGACACTTCTATGTAACACTAATGACAAGGATGGTCATTTGTACACAATACATTATATCAATATAAAGTGCCAATATCCAATGACTCGAAACAATTACCAGTTAAACTGCTATCATAGTATACTGATGACGAGTATAGCTCTGATCCTCTAACAGTGTTTGTTATTCTCATAACATTCATAGGCTAAAATTGCACTATGGCAAACATATCCCAGCATGCTGTTTGGTTTTCTAGGTCTGCAAGGAACTGGGAGTGACTGTAGAAGAACTGCAGGAAACCAGTCTCAGCCAGAACACCAAAGATTGTAAGTCTCAGTCAAAACCTTCTACCAACATAGACATGTCTGGAGGGGGAATTTTCATGAAGCCTCAGAGACCTCTAGCAGTTTCTTCCCAATTGCAGCTTGATATGTTTATAAGATATTCTGATGTTGCGCATCATTTGCTTACAGTATCATATGGTTAGATACAAATTTTGTAATAGTTAAGTTGCTACTTTACAGAAGATTACATTTAATGCAAATGATATTTCTTATCACAACTTTAAAATGGCTTGAAAACAGCTTAAGTAGCACAAAAATAGGAAAATCCTGAATAATGAAATTTCCTTGCAGTGACTACATTCCAGCTCCATGACAGGGCTGCTCACGTGAACAGTGAAGCTGACAGGGTCTTCAAGTTCAAAGCCGTGTGTGACGAGAAGCCAGATGATGCAATTGTACAGCTGGGGCAGCTGATGAATGCCAGCCATGCCAGCTGCAGAGACCTGTACAACTGCAGCTGTGCTGAGCTGGACCAGCTGACACAGCTCTGCATGTAAGGTCCTCTCCTTAGTGCTGGATGTGCCATCTGTAGGACACTGTAAAGAATGATGTTCTCCCTGGTGCTGAATATGTAGGCTGTAGAACAGTATAGAATGGTACTCTCTTTGGTGCTGGATATGTAGGCTGTAGAACAGTATAGAGAATATGGTCTTCTCATTGGTGCTGAATGTGTAGTCTGTAGAACACTATAGAATGGTTCTCTCCTTGGTGCTGAATGTGTAGTCTGTAGAACACTATAGAGAATGGTCTTCTCCTTCGTGTTGAATGTGTAGGCTGTAGAACACTATAGAATGGTTCTCTCCTTGGTGCTGAATGTGTAGTTTGCAGAGTACTCATGAATCATCCTAGTCTTGAGTCACCCTGTTTCAAAGCCTCCAACAAAATCAGCTTCTTGGGGGCTTAACCTATGCCATGTGTTCCTGAACCCTAAATCTGTCTAGCACCTGAAATTATTACCATTGCATGTCTAGAACATAAGATACAAACTCTCCACTAAAGACTGCCATGTACTTTGCATGTACTGTAATTAGAATGTGTTTCTTTTTCAGTGATGCAGGGGCTCTGGGGTCACGCCTGACTGGTGCAGGGTTTGGGGGTTGTGCTGTGTCCCTGGTACCAGCCAACAAACTGCAGGACTTCCTCAAAGCGGTCCAATCTGGGTTCTATGACAACAGTCCCACCAGGAGCAAGAGAGTGGCAGAAAGTCTCTTTGCAACTCAGCCTGGTGATGGGGCAACTTTCTTCACATTGTAAAAATGTATATCATTAACTGTTTGTAGAATAAATTGGGCAAAAATATCTTTGAAACACTAGCAGGCTATTTTGCACCCATTGGCTCTATAAAGCAATCTTAATTAGATACGTAAAAATGTTTCTGATATAACTAGTCATATATTAATTGCCAACTAAGACGTCGTTTTGAGGCTCAGTCAATAGTCCATGTATATATGATAAGAATAGGAGAGACTTGATATTAAAAGATAGGATAAAGCTTTGCTTCAGTCATATCATTGCTTGTTAATCCACAGCCCTGAAAATTGTGATCTTAAAAATAAAACATCAGTAGTTATGATGAATCAGTCAAAATACATGTAAAAGATACAATTGTTGTCACTCAACATACCAGTCATGTTGTATTGCATTAACAATTATGATAGAAAATCATCAGGAATCCAGAACATGTGTATTACGTTTTTCCCCTCAAGACAGAGGGTGATTTAACATTCTCCCTGATGTAGATAACTCTATGCACCTTAAATGGAATAAAGCAGCTTTTAATCCGTGCCTTACTGAACTTACTGTTACAGGTTGCAAATATTACATATTTTGATATCATAACAATAGTTGTAATAATAAAGATTGTGGTACAAACATGTATCTTACTATCCTTGTGTATTGTTGATGTATTGTGTCAAATACCATTTTCTATACACTGTAGATGAGACACTAAGCCTAAGTACATCAGTAAGATTACTAATGGCACATATCAACTGTCAATTGGTACATCTAATCTCTTTCATGATAACTACTAAAAACTGAAAGTTGTCAGATATAAAAATTCCTGATATCATCCTTTAAGTTGGTTCACTGTTCTTACTCTAAGCATTTGTGATACATGTATAATTGAGAAGAATTAAAACCTTAAACGTGATTGAGGTACGCATGTTATTAAAAATGTTATAACAAGACACTAGTATCATTGCAGATTACACAAAATAGTAGATTTCTGTAAGTTACATTTCCACATATTTTAGAGGGAATTACCCCTGTTGATAACTGATTAATCTAAATTGATTAATCAATATAGTTATCAATTACCTGCTAAACATAATTTCATCATATTCAATAAGTAAAACTATCCCTGGATCTTTGGTTAAAATGATTCAGCCTGATATAGACAAAGTTACTATTTGGTGGCATATACAGAGTCTAAAATATCTGTTTACTGGAATGCTGAATCTTAAGTAAAAGCAGAGTTTTCAGAAGAGACAGTTATTTGGTGATGCCGGCTGAGATGGCATGTCTGATGATGGGCGTCACCATCAGCTGCTGCCGGGCCTGACTGGGACTCAGCTGTAGAGCTGCACACAGGAGGGCAACAGGGACAACCTGGCAACCAGAAGGGGAGGTGTAAGAGAAGAACATTCAGCAGTGCACGATATAAACACAGATTGTAATGTATCTAGACTAGTTCACAATTACACAATCTTACCTTTTCCTGTTTCGTTCCTCTTTCCACGTGCTGCGACACATTGATGTCTGCCAGTGGTGTGACATCGTCTGTATCATACAATGCTGACAGGACAGCCCTGGTAGCAGCCTCATGGCTGCAGTCACTCAAATGCTGATGGAGGCAAGCAAAGCATCATTATCAAAGGGTGAACATTCTCACTGGTAGTAATAGCCCACTATAGATGAAGCTTTATTTAAAACATAACTAATGTACTATTAGACTTCTGAAAGTACTTACCTGAACAATTCTGATGGCACGGTAGAACAGTTTGTTGTTCCTGTAAAAGGAACAACACACTCAGGTTAGATCTATAGAAACTGGAACTCCCTATGGCTGTCAGTCACACAATGACTCTGGAAAAAATAATAGACTCCTAATTCCTTTACATCTGTCCTTCACATACACATAGATACTTCAAATTAGATTGAAGAAAGAACAAAAACTTCAACCAAGTGATCAATACATGTAGTCACTTATTTGTAAAAAAAAAATCATGTTTGTAATGTGATGTAAATTTACTTTTAACTATCTGCTCAGGTAGCCGCTAGGCACCAAATTTGTACCAGCTATGGCTCTGCAAGGAGGGAGAAGAATAAAGGTAATTTTGAAGTCATACCTGATTTGAACATCAATCATGAGGTTCTGGAAGACTTTTCCCACCATGATGTGAGCCCCCGTGGAGACAGAGTTACAGACTAGCTTCAGGGCAAACTCACCCAGGCGCCTACGCATGAAGTGGCAGGCAAGACAACAGTGGTCAAGACTTGCTTTAGAAGATTTACAATAATCATAACTGATCATTAAGAATGGTCTACTACATGAATTTCTGTTACAACAGCTGAATTTTTTATGATGCCCCTCACTTTGCTATCATAAACATGCATGTATAAATGTGACAGACCATACCTGCACGCTGCTGCTTGTAAAGCTGTTGACCCTCCCGTAGCTGGTACCTCTGGCATCTGAAGAAGGAGTGACTGAGGAAACACTGTGCTGAATGATGCCAATGTCTGCAAATAGATGGCAACATAACATTACATTATAGATATTGTCAAAGCAATCTAATCCGACCGCTTTTTGGCATATCTTATTACCTGGATGCCTAACCTTCATTGATGTAAATGACCCACTAACCTCTGTGATGCCAAGGGCATTAAGAAATTCATAAAACAATATTTCACAGAGGCATTGTATCTTCAATTTCTCGTTGATTCCTATACTAGAAAGTCCACATCAAGACAGGTATAACTTGTTTCGAAGAGAACCATTCCTTTACATGCTTTGAGAAATTTTGGTGGGCTTGAGGGGACAAGACAATATTACCTTGGCATCCATTGGTTGAAAGTTATACAAAACTCCCATGACATCACCACCAGTCTTTTTCAGCTTTTCTGCCAACTCAGAACAGTGTCCAAGCTCATCTGTTGACAAACATTGATGGTTGACTTCCTAATTAGGCAAACATGCAGTATTGACAGGATATCATTTTGCAGTAAATGTACTCAGGACCTTGCCAACTCCCCCACAAATTTGTCAATGGAACGCCTGATACCTATACTCCAAAATTCAATTGCAAAATCCATTGAAAAAACTTTGGGGTTTTTCACTTAACCACCGAAGAAAGGAGTTAAACTAAAGATACAAATTGTTCTTTTTCCTGTGTTATAGACCTGTTATCAACAAGTAAACTAGAACATAGGACAATGAACAGTACTGACCAGGGGAGGACAGAAGGAAGATGGCAGAATCAGATGATTTAAAGTGTCCCAGCTTGTCATCACAGAAGTTCTTCCATGACAGCCTGTACAGGGGACCCAGGTTGTCCAGGCAGCCATCTGCATTGTTGAGCGTGTCGTAACCACCCCGTAGGAAACCTCGCACATCTTCTGGGTCTGATCATTGGGTTCAAACAGGAAATGTGATGGTTAAAAGGTCACGCCAATTGAACCTGTTGAATCAATTACGATTCCTCTATTTTGACAGAGGTAATAATCATGTGTTGTTACCTGATCCATATGTTGGCACACACTCTGATGCATCAATACATCCCATAATGCCTGCTGTTCCAGCCCCGAAGTAGTAGATGTGCCCACTTGCTTGCAAGCTACGTTGTAAAGAAAGCAGATGTAGTAGAAAATCAAGCGTTATTCTAATGTTGATTAAATAGGAAACAATGCACCATAAAAAGTGGGTTACAAAGCATTTCATATCATGATATCACTGTAGTAGCTTATCAAAACTGTTTCCTTGTACTCTGTCTAATGTTTCTTCAGCTCTTGTTTGAACAAGATTTGTTCAAGTCCTGAAAGAGTGAAGCTGAAGGATCCTTACCTTTTACCTGCATTACTGACCAGGCAGGATATGTCAGCTGCTTTAGAGTACACACTTTCTACACACTGGCTGTAAGCTCCCAGAAATGCCCTGCAAAGAAAGTTAATTTCTCTTCTTAGTATGGTAGACAACATACATAGCCTCACAACAAAAGCTGCACCATCTTAGCAAAGCAAGACTATTTGGGGTAAGATCATGTGATACTGAGAAAGAAATTGGCTTTATATTTAAATGACTGGTGCATCGTAAAGCCATATTATCACACTGCATATGGCATACAATAATCCTAGTAAATGTTGCTTTTCTAGACTGCACATCATGTCATACGTTAAGTTAAAAATCAGTTATATGTAAGCATGGTAATCAAAAATGTAATACAAATAGAAATAACACAACTGGCAACTTATGAAAAAATAAGCATGAGACAACCATACCTCACTGTGTGTTCATTGATAGCACATTGGTCTACAGCCTTCTGGGCAGCAAGCAGCAGTATGGTGTCCAGGAGGATCTTTGTAGCACTGCCGCCCTTCATGCGGGTCGAACCGGTGATTGGTTCAGGCTGAAACATTTGAAGTACAAATGAATTTTCTTGTAGAAGATCTTAACTTAATCAGGCAAGTTTCCCAGAAGTGAAGAATTGCCTCTTCTTCTTGAAAAAGACTAGTACTGATGCTTGTGTTGGATATGACAAATCAAATCTAGTTTAAAAGTGATTTCAACTTAAGTATAGTCATGGAGAAGTCAGAGTAACATTTTACCATACTGTGGACTATGTTGCACACTCTACATCTACTGTCTATATACATAATACTTGTGATTATGAAAATTACCCACCCCAACAACTGGGTTGAGGATGAAGGCCTTGTTGTCTTTTGCTGCATGCTTCATTTCCTCCACAACTGAAAAACAGTTGAGTATTCTCTACTCATAATTCTTCCTTCATTGCCCAAACATAATTTGTCTTGTCTTTTTCTAACAGTTATTAGTACCACATATGTACTTGAAATCAGAAGACATTCAATAAAGCTTGGAGTTTGCAACACCATTTTTAGCTAACATAACATTGACTTTGTTTACCTTTGCATACCTCAAGTAAAAGACAAAATATCAAATTGTCCCATACAGTAACTGATGCCTTAGGTGTATCATTTATGATTGGTACTTACCATCCTTAACAGTCTTGTCCCATTTCTCTATGCTATGATTCCTTCAAGCAAAGAAAGGCAATGTGGGTTATCACACTGTAGGACAAGTAACATTAGCCAATATTAACCTTAAACCAGATTTCAACAAAGAATGCTCTGATAAGATTCAAAGAAGTTGGGCAACTCTATGATGTTTGAAATATTTTCTTTGTTCTATTGTATTTTGGCTCATTATTTCTTTCAGTTATCTTATTATTTCATTGACTGTTGACTACAAACTCAGTGTCTGCCCATCAGTCACCTGGCCAGCTGTACAGGGTTGAAGCCCATGAGCAGAGGTGTGAATGTCTCCAGGTGCTGCAAGCAGTGGTCCAGCTGTCCTGCCACATACGGAGCCTGGCAGGTGTAGACAGGTGCAAATAGTTTACATACTTTAGGCCACACCAATCATTTGTTGTTTCTCTTATTCAAAAGAAACATACAACAACATCAACAGGTTTGTACATTTCTCCTTAGAGATCTAAAGACTCTCATCCAGTACCAAGGAGAGAATAAGTCTTAAGTGCTCTACAGACTACACATTCAGACCCAAGAAGAGAACCATTCTTTATATTGTTCTACAGACTGCACATTCAGCACCAAGGAGAGAACCATTCTTTATATTGTTCTACAGACTACACATTCAGAACCAAGGAGAGGACCATTCTTTATATTGTTCTACAGACTACACATTCAGCACCAAGGGGAGAACCATTCTTTATATTGTTCTGCAGACTACACATTCAGTACCAAGGGGAGAACCATTCTTTATATTGTTCTACAGACTAAACATTCAGTACCGAGGAGAGAACCATTCCTTATAGTGTTATACAGCCTACACGTAAGTAAGCACCAAGGAGAGGACCGATATTTACAGTGTTCTGAAGATTAGGCCCTTACCGAAAGTCCACAGGTAATCCCAATATAAATCACTTTCTTCTTTCCAGCAGCAGCCTGAGAAATAGATATGACATCATATGGCACAATCTCATTTTATACATCATGCAATAACAAAGACAAATTATGCAAAACCTTACAATACATGCTTTTTGTACTCTTTAAAACAGAGGCAATTCACATGATATATCTATACAACATATTTATACAAGATTCTAAGAACTTGCTACTGCTTCTTTCCAGATATCAAGGTTCAATAAAGGCTTATGTTTTACAATCATGATCTTCCAGCATAATTACAAAAAACAGTAAAAAAAATGTTCAACAAGTATGACAACTGCTGTAGGTGACTTCAAGTAGAAGTGACACCTATCATGCATTACCTGCTGCAGTTCACTAGCTCCCAGCAAGGGGTCATCTTCCGGTGCCTCCTGAGATGTCAACAGAGCTCTGAAAAGAATTAAGTGTACAGCAAACTATCCACAAACAATACAAACAGCTATCTTTAGATTCTTGATGCAAAGTCTCTACAAAATTCTAGTTTCTGCGCAAAAATTCGTACGCACCTGTCCCCACCAGCTATGAGGTATGCACAGCAAGCTTGTTTCCCATTCTCTACCAGCAACCTGTTGCATGTTGTCTGTATACATGACAATAGAAATGATCAGTACAATATGAGTACAGTAATCACAAGTGATTACCATGGTACCTAGCAGTAGGATACTTGTTCTGGGGCCAGTAACTCATGCCATTATGGTCCATGGTTATGACACAAGCGATGGGCATTGTTCTTACAAATGGAAAAAAAAGATTTCTAGACACATGAAATATTCTATATGAATACAAAAAGTTTGACACACAGCAGCAAGGAATGCCATCCGTCCTGACGTCCCACATCCTGACATCACAACCAAATGGTCCTCTGGCTCCTGTAGGTACAGAAAGCAAATACATAATGTTTACCGTCACATGGTCTAGCCTAATTGATTATAATTTTATTAATTCTTACCAAAAACAGATTCATATACATGATGACAATTTAAGCCCTTCCTACTCTCTCCTGCCACTCGCTACATAATGCTACTACAATGTGCCTGTTACTTCACCAGTAACCATAGTGACTACTGGGTGAGGTCATAAACCTTGCCAGTATTTGTCTGGAAGTGAGAAGAGGAAGGAACAGAGTAAAGACTGATGTATAAAGGTAAAGATTGGATAATAATATTCTGTTGAAGTACCAGCGACCATTAGGAAGTCGAAAAGCTAAAAAGGTTCTTTTGATAAATCACATACCAAATGTTATGACAATCCATCCATAATGTCTTAAGTTTTCCAATCCAGAGTTTCTGGTACAATGTATATTCATCTACATGCCCATGCCAGGGTCCACAACTCTTGAATTGAAATTTTGAAAGTACAAAAACAAATGTGTGCATTACCTGCATGATGTCAGCAATGTGATCTACAGCACCCAAGATAGTTCTCACTGTTGACTCATCCTGCAGACCCTGTGGGGCATATTGATAAAACCAGATAAGCCAACAGGACAGTGCAATAAGCTAGCCTGGCATCCAACTGTAATATTGCTCCCAAGTCTCTTCTCTCCTCTTCGCAATTGCGGCTGGATACCAGGCTAGCTATAAGCAAGTTCATGATTCAAATTGCACATGTACATAGAGATACACTGTAGGTAATATGTCAAAGGTGAGGGCCCCTCAGTTCGTGTCTTATGACCACTATATGCTTTTCTTGTCCAAGCAAGTTTTATCAATGTCTCAGTAGTCTTCAACTTTGACATATTAACCATAATGCATTTTGCTGTATTACATTGGATGGTGATCTAATCCAAAAATTCTAATAAGGTTGGATAGAACATCAACAGTTCATTATCAATCTTACCGGGAACTGAAATGATCCTGCCAACATCTCTTCATCACAGCTGTGGAGCATGTCCACAATACCTGCAAAATTAATCCATGTGTTAACTGTTGATTAATACACATTAATCATCATGGTTATATTCTACTAAAACAACATCAATAACTCCTTTCGATGGAGATCACTGAGCTTACCATTGAGCAATCAAAATTGGATGTGAGACCCTTGACATTAAAAATTTTTTTTTAAATTCTGTTTTCTTTAACCTGGGTAGCCCAACTCAGTATAACCACACTGCTTTACAGTGGAGCCCTGGAAAAAATTTTAAGACTTTAAAATTTAAAACACACAAAACATAGGAAACTTTTTTACAAAATTTGTTGAGAAGCTTGTCAAATGTTTTATCTTGACAGTCACGGTTGCAGCCTCTAGTGGACATAAATATTCTGGTAATAAATTGTCTGAGGATGGAGGTTTATCAACCTCCTTGGTCTGAGTTTAATAACTGACCTTTGCAGTCAGCCACATCAATGTTCTGTGTGAGTGGATTGGACCTTTCAGTGAAGGGCAAAGTCGAAGCGGTTGCCGTCATCATGGTGGACCCGACAGCCTGAGTCCAGCACCGTGAGAGTCGTCACAAACTGGGATTCCAACGTTGCCAAGGGCTTACGATAAAGGGAAGAAACGACGTGTTTCAAGGTTTACAAAAGATATATAACAAAAGTAGCCTTGTAACCATCTCTGAGCTGAGGGATTATTGATGACTATATTTCTGATCCTCATAGGGGAACAGGTTACTGATCCCTGTTCTGACTAAAAATAACCATGGCGATCATATCCCAGGAATTTTACAATTGGCTGGTATTGTTTGGAAATATATTTGCTTGAACAGTAAATAAGGATAATGTTGTTTAAAAAAAGCAAATCTGATATAGAGTAAATGTTATCAGGAAGAAAGATGCAGTCTACCTTTTGATACTGAGGTTGGCAGTTGGTCAAAACAATGAATTCTCCGTAACTGGCAAAAACGACCTTTAACCCTTTCATAGGTAATTCATTGAGAGGGTGAGAAGTTTACACAGTCCAAAGTCCAACAGTGAGGCAGCTGAGGTCATGGTTTAAGCATGCTACATATTGAGTTTCACATGCTTCTTTACATGTGGTTGGGCACTACCATTATCCAGGCCATGGTATCTATCAAGCTCAATCCAAGGAGATTGCTTGATTAAAAAAATGAATGTCTGATGAAATTCCCTCCCCTCTTCCTTCTTGCTTCCAAGCAAGACTCAAGCAAGTCTCAGGTCTTCTGGAATTACATTGAAGTGTTACAAATTTAAAGAAAATTCGAGCATCACACATCATTATATGGTGTATCATCTGTAAAATGATAATCCATATTCAGATACACGGAAATAGAACTTACCCACATAATCATGATGGTGAGATCATCATAATACTAATCGGAATTAACTTCAGCTTGCACTGTTCAAAATCTTTTGAAATATCATCCAGCTGAGGACAGCCAGCTACATTTTCCCTGATGACACTGGTACATTAGTGCATTTTGATTACGGGCTAGACTTTTCTTCATAAATCATGAGGGACTGGTTGGCAAATAATCCCGGAAGTCTGACTACGGATGCTTGTCTTTTCTACTAACTTCGCAAGGTGACGCTGCAGCAAGTACACAACAACACATGGAGCCGCAGTGCTCGCGCCAATGGCGGAGGCTTCTCTGACCTTTACGTGACCTCAAAAAATAACAGCATTTGTGTGTTATCTACAACATTGATTCAAATAATAAAGCTATGATATGAATCGAATTGCTTAACTTAGAAGAAATTTACAGATATATGCGCTATATCCTGCTAAAAAATGTAGAACTATATTTTACGTGGATGTACAAAGGAGAAAGTTGTGCGTAAACAGCAGCGTAAGTGGCAGATTTAAAGCTGCGGGAATCGAATCGCTTGTACCGAAATTCCCCGATTTAACCGCAAAAACCGCCTTAGTGGGAGATATTACTGAGGATGTCAGTCTGGGAACCACAGCCTGGGGACCGGGTGTTCGCCAAAGTTCGCGGTTATCCAGCTTGGCCGGGCAGGGTGAGTTTTTCTTCTGAATCTGTGAATCCGAGGTGCACGCCTACCTATAAGTATAACGCCTACCGTAACTATAAAGCATCTGAGGAGTTGAGCTCAAAACGAATAATCAATCACATTATAACATGGACAAAAAGTCCAGCACATCGATACAGTGTGACTTGCAGGGTTTCTCCCTTATGTTGTATTGATTATTTTGGTAAATTCTGTATCTTCTTGTGAATATATTAGTAGTTGTGGGTTTGTAGAAAACTCCGTAACAGTCGTCAAATGTGTTCAGCATGACTGATCCCTATGGCTACCAGGCCAGACCCCCAATGGGTTTAGCGATGTTTATTTGATTATTTGGATGACATCTACATGTATCAATTTTTGGCCATTTCCAAAGAAAAAAGTTTTGAACCATACAGTAAACTGTACAAACAGCTGCAAAATGAGCGATAGATTGTAAAAAAAAAAAAAGAACGAAATAAACCACGAGGAATATGTATAACGGGAGGGGTCCAAAGTCCGGTAGGGGTCCAAAGTCACATTCCCGAAGGGCCCAGCCAGTGGAAAGGCTAACCTCAGGTCACTGGCAGGGTTGGAGATTAGCAATTGCTATGCCTGTCAATTAGCTATTTTGGCTGAGTGCCATATGATGGGGCTATGAATGGGGGGATCTGAGTGGCCTGACGTGATAGCCAGGCCAGGTAGACAGGCCAGGTAGACAGCCCAGCTCTTTGATCAAACCCATTTTTAACAAATTGAAAGTTTCAAGTTTTGTGAAGAAAATCAAATGTGGGGAATAACAAAAAAAAGCAGCATTAAATCATGTCTGTGCACACAATAAATCACCAGGAAAATTGGAGGTGGAGATACACAAATCACATGTAATCATCAAATCTCATTACAGATTGAGGAAGACCATCCCTTGATCCAGAAGTCGGCAAAGAAGCATGTCGTCTTCTTCTATGGCACGCATGAAGTGTAAGTTTCATTTTAGTTCACTATGATAGACCTTGGATGAATCATGTTGGGAGTTAAAATATAATACTAAAATGCCTTCTCAGATGTCATCCTTTCTTCTTCGAACAAAAAATTGCAAGAAACAATCAAATTTGAACTTGAAGATCCTGTAAAAAAATGAGCAAAATATCATGGACCACATTGCATGCCACATTGTTATCTATTCTGTTTCAGAGGCACAGTGTCCATCAAAGACCTGTATCCATACGAAGAGTTCAAAGACAAATTTGGCCGTCCTAGCAACCGTAGAGGTTTTGCGGAGGGTCTGCGTGAGATTGAGAACAACCCTGCAGTTCAGCATGTGAGTACAATGGATTTTAGTTGCTTCAAGCTTGTACCTGGGGCACAGAGATGAATAGAAATCTGACAATGTTATTGGGACACATTGTGTACAGAGACAAATCATCTAATGTAGGCATATCCTTCTTAATATCCTGCTTTGTCGGGCAAGACTGCAAAGAAGTTGGGTTGCTCAATCTTTGTTTCTTTTCGTCTTGGTAGGTAGTCTTTAGCATTTACAGCCACAAGTCACTGGTTAATCTTTGAGGTTCTGGGTGGGCAGTGCACACAAGAGATATCTAGTATAGAGTTGAAATAGTGGTGTAAGAGGGTATATTAAAAGAATATAGATAAGAATTTACCAATTACCTTCTACAGGTTGAGGTTAATGATGATGATGATGACAGAAGTGAGGAGGAAGAAGTATCTGAGCAGGAGAATGAAGATTCTGAGAGCGATGATGAAGAGAGGAAAGAGAGAGAGGAGGAGAAGAGTGAGAAGTCCAGATCCCCTGACAGCAGTCCCAAACGTCCAGCCGAGCCCCAGTCCTGGAGCTGGGACACAGAGAGCGACTCGGATGGTGATGATGATGATGATGAGCTTCCAACACTCCACCCTGGGGCTCACAGTGAGATTGAGGAGAGGAGGCGGAAGAATGTGGCTGAAAATCAGGCCATGGTAAGAGTCCTCTCAAATGATACTCTAACATTCTAACTCATTTGTCTTTCTAAAGGATGCATTCAAGATGCTGTAGAGACTCATTTAATGAGGCTTTTGTACTTTACAATATAGCGACACTGAAGATGTATTAAAGGGGTTGAAGTCTGCCATCTCTGATCACCTTTTTTTTTGACAGCTGAAGCAGGCATTGGCAGAGCTAAGGTCTAATCCAGAGTTTAACATCCCACATAAGAAGGCGAGAAAGGTAAATTTTTCTTACACATCTCAGCTTTTACATTTATTTTTTCAAAGAAAAAGATGATTTATTCAAGCTGTTTTAGGCCATACAAGTTTAATTTTACGGTTCTCATATTGACCATCTTATTTTTTTTATTCAACTAGTCCTCCTCCCAGTTGTTGTTATTGTACAAGTGTCTCTTGTGATATTTTAACAACATTTGTTACATCCAGTCACCATCCAGAAGGAGAACAATGGGTGACGACAACTTCGTCCCCAGGAGAAACCCGAAGCGCCTAAGCTACTGCAGTACCAGGACAAGTCCCCCCATGACCCGGGCTCGAGGCAATGACAACAACAACACCCCTGTAGGACACTTAACCTCTAATTCTATATTTCCCTATCACCATTACCTAATAGAACCAATATGACTACATACATTCTGTCATATTATATTGCCATCCAGCTTTTCATTGTGCACCACTTCATTTGATCACATCATGTGTGGATGGGACGCTGTCATAATTACTTAAAATTGTTGCGATAACCACATCTCTTGGTATATGGCACAGTGCTAATCTCCATTTCCATAGCCCTTGGACCACACAGTTGTGCAAGCACTGTAGCAGGGGGCTAGTGACCATGCACAAAACAACAAATTCTTGAATATTTTCACTAGTTGTTTTATCCACTTTTCACTATGTAACTTGTATTTGCGGGAGTATCATAGGTGTGTGTTTTTATTTCAGAAACTACGTTTTAAGTTTGGCTTCATGTTCGGTGCGGGAAAAAGGCAAGGAAGTGATGGGGAGGATGAGGATGAAATTCCTCTTGAGGTCAGTAGGAATTATCTGTTCTTAAAGTAGGAATTATCTAAGCTATTGTTTATATATATATATAAATGTATAAAGAATACCCTTGTATTCTATTGAGTATTATGAATACACTTAATATTACAATGTACTTGAAGTTGCATAAAAGGGGATCACTAGGAAAGTAGACCACTAGAAAGAGGTATAAACAGACTGAAAAACACTGGACCCTACATCCGCTAGATTACTGGTAGCACTTACATATCTTTTTAAAGTAATACAGAGCATAAAGTGGGCACCATGTAGATAAGGACTATTGCAATACCTGGTTTTGCTCACAGACTTTAATAAGATTAAAATTGACTGTGCATACATGATCCTTATTACCTGTATTCCCAGCTGAAAGAAGGGGCCAGTAGATCGTGGAAGCCATGCAGGCTGCTCCAAGAAAATGTGATAAGATATCCCAGACTAAGATGGTTGTTGATGTCATTTTATCACACCAAAGGAAACGGAGCTGCCGTCACCCAAACGTCGGCGAAGCGGAGGTTACAAGGCACAGCCACACCGTGTTGTACCGGTTGAAGAGATCACAGAAGAAGACTTACAGCTGGTTGCAGACAGGGTGGCTGATAAAGTATACAATTCTGTGCATGTAAGTATACAGTAGATGTACATTATGCACATAACATTTTAAAGTTCTTAATCAAGACCCCTTTCACATCTTTAGGTATATAGGGGCAGTGCCAATCTCCATTTCTATAGCCTTTGGGCCCAACAAGGCCAGTGCTCAAGTCTTTCCCATAAGTCCTACGTACAAAGCATCCAGAGAAAGCAGTATGTATTATTTCATAAGTCTTCAGGTATGACCTGGCTAGGTTATGACCCAACATTCCAAGTACAAAATAAATACTACCCACTAGGATATATTGCACTAGTCACATACAGTACATAATGGCATCAGATTATTTCAAGTTATGCCATTGCGTTGGCAAAGCACATATTAGATGCATGGATTAAAGTGTGGATTACACTATTTTCTTCAAGGGGACAAGCTGCCATCAGTGTCGACAGAAGACTGCAGACACTAAGACAACTTGTCGCTCCGAGAGCTGTGTTGGCATCAGAGGACAGGTAGTGCTTCATGCTGACATTTTTTTGGGACTTGTGTTGTTTATTGTAACAGTTATATTTAAATTACCCCCAAGTTATTTAACTGTAACGTATCTTTTTGAAACTTTCAACTCCTGGTTTAATAAAGGCTAATCAATTTTGCAAATGTATCTCATATACAGGATGAGAGTTTCTTTGATGTTGGCTATAAACTGTAGTTTGATAAAAGATACATTTTGTATGCAAAAGTGTGATACTGACAAAACTTTAAATTTCAGTTCTGTGGACCTTGTCTGCGCAATCGGTACGGAGAGGAAGTCAAAGAAGCACTCATGGATCCAGTTAGTATTATCCCTGATCATTCCTATTTTTTCTTTTCATTAGTTCAAACAATGTATAGTACGATGTGGTTTATCTAAATTACAATCCATCATTCAAATTACAAGTCATTTGTTTATCTTATGCATTCAGACTTGGTTATACGCTACAGTATTGGTTTTGGTTGTTCCAATGACATACATTTTGTTACTTTTGTCTGTAGGATTGGACCTGTCCACCTTGCAGAGGGATCTGTAACTGCAGCTTCTGCCGTGCGAAGAAAGGCAGAGGTGCCACAGGGATCCTCATTCATGCCGCCAAGCACCATGGTCATGGCAACGTGCACGCTTTCCTCAAAAGGTAAATCTAGTAACTAAGGAATAAAAAAATTCCTTTATTTTTCTTTTCTTCTTCAGATTTACAATAAGTCTGCCATCATTGATTCTAACACATTTTCATTGTTCCAGTCTAAAAGCCTGATGTGCAGCACTTCACCCAAAGTGGACAACCAGTGGATGTTGATGTCTCTGTGCCATTCTGTGTGATCATCTTCACCCAGAGCCATCTAGTGCACCAGAATAACCTTAGTACAACTTGAAGTAGTTGCTGCTCATTAATCAACTCTAACTCACAGCTATATTATTAAGTAAGGTTGCCATTGGGAACCAAATTTATTTTGTTACAGTAGATAGAGGGTTAAGATATAATCCCTTCTGATGCACATGTTCTGTTCCTGATTAAGGGGTTCTTATCTATGAAAACAAAGTGCAGATACCTACCGTATGTCAGGCGTAAGTCCCTCAAATATGCAAAAGCTATAGACCACTATAGATCAAGACAGTTGCAATCAATATCTTGGTTCTTACTTCTTAGAGACTAATGCCTGTTTCAGTTGACAGTGAAAAAATGCAATAATGGTCTTGGTGCATTGTATAGCACTAAATAGGACGCTCCATGCAAAGATAAGGTTGTAACAGAATGATAAAGAATGAATTCCGATGTAGAGATGTTATTTTAACAGTTAGATGTAGATTAAAAGACCATTGTGTAGTTGTTATCTAGTATTAAATGTGATATTGTAAATGGCACCAAGAATCTAATTCACTGCCATTTGTGGAACTAAATGTTATCCTGTTATGCAAATCTTGATCATTTCTTGGCAATTTTTAAAAATTGGATGTAAATGGTGGTAGAATATCGAAACAGTGACCATACATGTAAGTCTGTCTTCTTAGTTTTAGAATTTGCTATTTCTTTTATCAGCATGTTTATAATGAGATTGTTCTTTTTAGGCACTATCCAGTCAGTTACATATAGTGTTCACCCCCAACATTTATCAAAGCCATGTTTTGTGTCATATTAAACCATTCTTCAAGAAAATGCCCGTTTCCTTGTGTGATGTCAATTAAATGGAAACATTGGGAGTTTGGGATAGTCAGTAAAAAAGCAAACTCATGAAAATTCACAAAGTGGTTCATAAACTTCAATTCTCTGACTTTGTTAGATTATTAGATGTTTACTGGAAATTCTATGGGACTGATGGTGATGACTAGAAATAAGAGATTTGACAAAATTTGCTTAGATTGTCAAACTTGCTGAGCATGGAAAAGAACACAGATGAAACAATACAATGTTAGACACTACTGGTATGTACTTTATTATGTAAATGCTACATGCAACAGCTTTGTCATACAGGCAGTTTTCTAGTGGATAAGGGATGGGATAGCCTTAACAACTAAAATGACTTCCTAACTCTATTTCAGTCCTTATAAGATATATATTAATACATGTAACATTACTTAAAGAACTGTATTACTTCGATTGGACAAAATACTCATCAGCCTCATTCTTAATCAGGTTCCAAACAGCAACAAAGAATACAGAATATGTTGAACAGCTTTGCCATACAGATAGCTCTCTAGTGGATAAGGGATGGGATAGCCTTACAACTAAAATGACCATTTCAGTCCTTATAAGATAATAATGCATGTAAGATTACATAAAGAACTGTATTACTTTGATTGGACAAAATGCTCATCAACCTCATTCTTATTCAGGCTCCCAAACAGCAACAAAGAATACACATAGTTTCAGTGAGAAATTAGTCTTTCCATCTATGGCCACATTCCGCGCTACAGCACTTGTAAAACGTGGTCATTGGCTCGTCTGCTGATCTGGTCTGAATCTGCATGAAGTAGGCTCTGGGATGTTCGCACTTTGGACACTTTTCTGCAGAGGAAGGTATTCAGGGAAGGGATATATCATGTCAGTATGCATGTACATGTTCCCAGTTTTCAGAGAGGTAAGGTAAAGCAGCCATTCTCTATTACGGTGAAAATGATGCAAGACAGTGATATCACTTTTTTTCAGCCTAGCAGACCCCTACTCTTATTGACAACTACATTCCCTACAGTGCAGCCGGAATAACCACCCTTCGAGGCTTGTGCTATTTGCCAATTCAAATCATGAGCTACAGCCTTTTATGATAACAAAACGTTAGCACCAAAGGATTATTGTGTGGGCGGGTTAAAATTACTGACCTTCTGTGGAGTCTACGTTTGCCCAGGCCTCAGGTCCTCCAAGTACATCGTCCACCTCCTTCAGCTTTGGGTACTTCTTAAAGGAAATCTAAATGATAAAGAGCTCAGCTTAGAAGTCAGTTTATTTAATAGCGCTACAAGATTCGTACGACGTAACGTTACATGTACCAAGGAGGTTAAAAATCACCTCCTTGCATGTACACTACCAACAGAAGAGGGAGGGGGGTAACGTTAAGGCCTTAGGAAACCCGAAACAAAATCCACCATACCTTATGTGTGATGTTGTATATGTATGGACAGGTTTGACAGCCGAATCTGTAACATTTTTCACCCTCCTCTGCGACCAGCAAGTTTGCACAAGTGGGACAAAACAGAAGCATCTTCACATGAGAGAACTAGAGATGGGTTGCGAGAGCCAGTTGCGCGCGGCAAGGGTCGGGTCATAGGTCGCAGAAGTTACAAATACCCCCTTGTTCAACACCGCCAATTCGCATAAATGTACCTAAAAAGTAGCTCAAATTATCAAAGATAATTCATTCCGTTCAAATCTCTTTTTTGCCACATTGAACGTTTCTGTCAAAATTCGTGATGGATATTTTTGAGGGAATAATGACAAGCAATGTACAGCGAATGTACGAAGCCAAACGTAGCGCTAGTTTTACGTCCATTGCCACAGCAACCGAAGGCGCCAGAATTTACTACAGCCTGAGCTTGATGATTTTGGAGGAAAAGGGAAGGTTGTTTACAAATATTACAGAACAGAGACAAGAACTCTCAGTATCTCAGCTTGGCTTGTGTCTTGTGGTCTTTCCAGCTGCTACCGCTTGGCCCGGGGTGTCTTGAATTTGTAGGTGAACGATGGTCAGAAGTAAGTGCTAACGTTAGTATATTATTTTGTGGGTCTTTAGAGTAGTGTAGAGTAGACTTCTATCACGATCTTCAAAGTCAGTCGAGTTGAATATAACTTTTATCACTTGTAACATATAAATGGGTGTAATGAATATCGATTTTTTTAAAAATTAAAAGCATTTTTAATGTATAAAAGGTTTTTGGTTATCAATTAATCTAACTATGTCTTCTCAGTTACAGAAGATCTGATTCGGAAAAGGGCAGAACACAATGAATGTGAGATATATTCTCTGGAAGAAATCTCTCTCCATCAACAAGGGGTAGAAAGGTATGCTTTATTTGTGTCAGAGATCATCAGTTGATGGTTTTTGATCCCCCAATGTCCTGACCCTTGACCCTGTTCTACCCTGGGTCTTTGTCCCCTGGGCCCCATCAACCCATTAACAAGTGCAAGTCCAGGTCATTAACCCATCTATTTTTATCTGATAATGTTGACTATTCTTACGAATTCTGACCAATCCTCCATGTGCAAGAATATTGTGAAACATTTGTAACTAGAGTTCCACGAACACATACCTTTGCCAAATAAACCAGGTTTGTTATGCAGAATGATGTCTGTAGACAAATGCGTTACTCATTTCATTTTCTTTATAATTATATGCTTGGAGTTGGTTTATAAAATTTCGGCATTGATTATGCAAATTAGATCCCAAGTTGCAATTAATTGATATCAAATTGTAGCAAGCATTACTTAAGCTATTAGCATACCAAAAATCATGATGATCCTTTGATCCATTCTTGACTTATTCTTTTTCAAAGTCTTTAAATACACCTCTTACTCTCTTCCCTCTTTCTCAGTTACATATGTGACAACTTTGATGAAAGTACTATAATGGAATACAGTGGATTCATGAACATTTCCTAATCAATTATGCAAATTAGCTGTTAATTTGCATAATAAGTATCACATTATATTACATGCCAAAAATCATGACGATCCGTCAACACGTTCACATTTTCTCATTAATTATGCAAATGAGATCATCATTTGCATGGTAAATATGTATTGACATTTCTCTCTTTCTCAGCTACATATGTGACAAGTCCTATCATGGAATGTAGTGAATTTATAAATATCCTCATTAATTATGTAAATTAGCTGTTGATTAGCATAATTGGTATCTCATTATGTAGGTCTTCACTTACGCTACCTACATACCAAAAAGCATGATGATCCGCCAACATGTTCATATTTTCTCATTAATTATGCAAATGAGGTCATCATTTGCATAATTGATATCTATCGACATTTCTCTCCTTCCCAGCTACATATGTGACAAGTTTGAAAGTCCTATCATGGAATGCAGTGGTTTTATAAATTTTCCTCATTAATTATGCAAATTAGCTGTTGATTTGCATAATTAGTATACCATTATGTAAGTCATCACTCATTCTATTTACATACCAAAAATCATGACGATTCGTCAACACGTTGTAGAGTTATTCTCGTCCAAAGTTTGAAAGGAAACCGGCGCCTGCAGTTCCAAAAAAGCCGCTAGGGCCCAAACTCCCAGCACTTACTCTCTGCCTCGAGGGCTATCTACCACTTGAAAATCATGATCACAGCATGTCCAGAACAGGAGATATCAAAAATTGAGGTTCTGCTGCAGTACCTTAGCAAGCCGCTAGGGGGCCCATTATCGAACTTGACCTTCGTTTTCCCGACCCCTACCCACCTATCAAATATAATCGGGATACATCAAAGGCTTCTCGAGTTATGCTGTTAACACACACACAGACACACAGACTCACAAGCCTAAAACATAACCTTAGCCATTCTGGCAAAGGTAAATATTGAAAGCAGAGTAAAGCACAGTATTGATAGGGCTAATCTACTTACTTTTGACATTTAAGTAGCCTGCATAAATGTTACCATCAGATTGCAGTTTGTCTTAGTATTTTAAGTATGTGCTCTTAGAACAGAGTTGGACTCTCTGAACTGGCAAATCTATAATGTGGTAATATCGTAATGGCTCGATCAAAATTTAATTTCTCTATTTATCCTTTTCAGGATAGAACACCTGGATAGATGGTGCAGAGACCTGAAGATTCTTTACTTGCAGAACAATGTCATTCCAAAGATAGGTATGTACAATTATTGACAAATATTGGTCATGTGTTGTATAATTTCCAACATAATATAACCCAAGATGCTCATAGTAAAAAAAAAGTTGAATTTAAGAGATCCACTTATTCAGGGTGAGTAATACCAAAGACATGCACAGTTCACAGAGATGTTCAGGACATCTTGGGCTACTCTATATAATCTTTTCATATTCTGGAGAGTCACGAAAAATAAAAGAAGTATTTTTTTTCTTATGAATGTTGTCATTTTCTAAGCACTTGTTATGGAGTTTTACAGAATGTAGTTAAGTAGTATTAATGTAGGTTTAAGTTTTTAATTCACATAATGATAAGTTGCATTATTTCCCAGTTTCCTACAATAACAAATGACTTCAGTTTTTTGTCTTATTGGCAGAGAGCTGATTGTTTTCCCTGTAATTTGTACTATTTGAATGGCCATCATCATAATAGTCCACATAATACCAGATTTTTACAATGCATTATTGATTCTGTCCATGACAAACAACTTCAGGTTTCCTGTCTTGTCATTAGAATCTTCCCTTTGAGAATACAGAGATGTGCATCATGAGTATCACTTTGTTTATGTATGGCTAGAAGGGGCTAATCTTTATGACTTGGTGATGGAGTAGAGAGTCCCTATATCCCAGGGCACCGTGCAAGTCAGATATAATGTATCAAGTCACTATTGGTTTTTAAAATAGATGGCATAGAGCATCCTGTCATTTGATGGAATCCACTTTCTAATGGCCCAATTATGGTCAACGGCCCATCATGACAGGCAAAACTGGGCATATCTGCTATGGAAATTTAAACAATAGATAGAATTACATGTAACATTAGATTCAATCATTTCTTGAGGTGAGTACTAAGTATGGGTGTGCTTTGAATGTATGAAGAACATAAAGTCCTGGAAAAAACAAATGAAAATCATACACACCTGTTTTTTTTCTTAATTTGTCTTAGATTTAACATTCTTATGCATTTACAGGTAGATCTAACAAACAATAGAAATCTAGAATATCCTGCTGCTGGTTTATGATATTGATGTCAAGTTATACTTATTTACAAAATTTCAATATTCCTTTGTGGCTATAGATAAGTAGCCTACTAAATCAAATATATTACTTAAAGTTAACAATTCTTGTTTTCCAGAAAATGTTGGAAGATTGAAGAAATTGGAGTATCTGAACCTTGCCCTCAACAATGTGGAAAGAATAGAGAACCTAGAAGGTAGATACAAGCTGTATATAATTCTGATGGATACCCTAGTGTTGCAACCTTAAAAATCTACTAAATCAAATGTAGCATCAGTATTTCCACAGTATGCACACTTCAGATATCCACACAGCACGAAAACAACTTTTTAAGCAAAGTTTCAGAGATACGTATAAAGCCCTTAAAGGCGGAGAAATATTTCAGCAGATTTTAAGATCTATCAAAGGCATCGGAAACATACATTTGGCATTTACGGAAGATTTCAGCGTTTGTAAATCTAACTTAATCTGTTGTGTTTCTTCGCGTGAATTTTACATGTATTTTAGTATGCCGAAAAGACAACTTAAATGTCTTAAAAATATTTTCTGTTAAAACGGACAAATACCGTTTCTCTAGATCTGTTACAAAATACATGTTAACCGGCTAAGTCAAATGTAATAATCCTTTGTCTGGTGTTAGATAAAACATTGCGTCATCTGTTTTATAACAGTGGCAAGATTTACAGTCAAAACTGAAAATTATTGCGCTTTCTGGTACAAAATGTTATGTTTATAACTCAGCAAATACAAATACAATACAATACAAAATCAAATACAATAATCGTCTGTGTTTTTTAGCTATTCCGAAAGCGTTTGACGTATTCAAACTTTCTGTGCACAAGGTTTAATTCGAACAGGGAAGAACCTCTCACGGTTAGCTTATATGCGCTATTTTACGTTATATGAAATGTTGCGGATACCATGGTCAATATTGACCGAAGGATGCCATATATATAATTTATTTCGAACCGTCATTTAAGCAAAGAAGGGAAGACCTCCCCCGTTAATATATTTGCCAAGACGTATATGAAATGTTGCGTATTTCATTTGAACATACGACATGTTTATTCTTTGAATCCGCGCAGTTTAAGCGAACAAGGGGAGACCTCCCCCGTTTAGCTTATATGTTGCCAAAACGTATATGAAATGTTGCGTATTTCTTTTGAACATACGACATGTTTAATCTTTGAATCCGCGCAGTTTAAGCGAACTAGGGGAGACCTCCCTTGTTTAGCTTATATGCTGCCAAAACGTATATGAAATGTTGCGTATTTCTGTAAAACATACAACAAGTTTAATCTTTGAATCCTCGGGAGACCACCCCCGTTGTCAAGACGTATATGAAATGTTGCGTATTTCTGTAAAACATACAACATGTTTAATCTTTGAATCCGCGCAGTTTAAGCGAACAAGGGGAGACCTCCCCCGTTTAGCTTATATGCTGCCAAAACGTATATGAAATGTTGCGTATTTCTGTTGAACATACGACATGTTTAATCTTTGAATCCGCGCAGTTTAAGCGAACTAGGGGAGACCTCCCCCGTTTAGCTTATATGTTGCCAAAACTTGACGTATATGAAATGTTGCGTATTTCTGTAAAACATACGACATGTTTAATCTTTGAATCCGCGCAGTTTAAGCGAACTAGGGGAGACCTCCCTTGTTTAGCTTATATGTTGCCAAGACGTATATGAAATGTTGCGTATTTCTGTTGAACATACGACATGTTTAATCTTTAAATCCGCGCAGTTTAAGCGAACTAGGGGAGACCTCCCCCGTTTAGCTTTTATGTTGTCAAGACGTATATGAAATGTTGCGTATTTCTGTAAAACATACGACATGTTTAATCTTTGAATCCGCGCAGTTTAAGCGAACTAGGAGAGACCTCCCCCGTTTAGCTTATATGCTGCCAAAACGTATATGAAATGTTGCGTATTTCTGTTGAACATACGACATGGTTAATCTTTGAATCCGCGCAGTTTAAGCGAACTAGGGGAGACCTCCCCCGTTTACCTTATATGTGGCCAAGACGTATATGAAATGTTGCGTATTTCTGTTAACATACGACATGTTTAATCTTTGAATCCGCGTAGCTTAAGCAAACTTGGGGGCACTACCCCCGTTTTATCTATTGGCTAATACCGTCTCAAAGGTTTTATGAAACGTTGCCTTTTTCTGCTGAACATACGGCATGTTTGAAGCGCAGTTTCTGCGAACAGGAGGAGACCCTTTCCTTTTTATTTTATACCGCATATATGTTCTGAAATTCCAGGGTCTAAATCAGGGTGAGGCCGCCTGTTTTCACAAGTTGACACTCGAGCTAAGAGACGGTAGAAATCCCGACTACTGCTATGAATATCTCCGCGACTCAACCTCTGCTTGAAGAATAAGGATGTAGTAGGTATAGCGTTTTGTGCAGTGAGTTGTGTTTTCTCTATAAAACGGCAAGCAGTTCTTACTACAGGTAAATGTACGAAATATGTTTATTTCTTTATCTACAAGCAAGCGTCGAGAAAGAACAGTTTGTGCACACAGGCGGTGTCTTCTCGTGTTGCTCGTGTTTGTTTGGGTTAATTATGGTGATATGCGTGGGCAGGCAAGATGTAAATTTATTCAGCGTTATTTCGTACTCGCCATGGGGCGCACGCCTCCGTCCGTCCAAGGAGGTTGAACTTCCTTGGTCCGTCTGTGGCACAGCTGTGTCATGTGATAGGATGTATCCAATGGCAGAAAAGAGTGGGGGTTCAAATTTACGGGCCATACGTACGACAAGGAGCGGTTATTTTCCAGGCGTTCATTTTTTAAGAGAAGTATTGAAGAAAGTTTGGGCCTGTTCTAGCCCGCAAGTTGTGGCCGCGACACCGCTTTTACCGCCTAGGACCCCCGGTGACGGAATTTGACTCAAAGATACGAGGTGGCTATCATTCTGTAAAAGCTGTTGTTGTTGGAAATCGACACAGAATGGAAATCACGGCCCTTGTACCATCCGGATTAATAGAAGCCGACACTGCAAGCTGAACATGTTTCGCGTTCACAGAATCCAGGACCATCCAACAGCACGAGTCATATCGGCCACTACTCTAGATCTTACCGGATTCTTATTCCTGTGATGACCAGATGGAACTGTACATGTGTGCTCTTTTTAACTTACGCCGAGACGCTTCACCCGACACTGGAAATGGGACTGTGGACTGCTGCACGGAATTGCGCAACCGTTGTGATTGTTTCAACTGCCGACTACATCAGAATGAAAGGCCACAAATACTTAGTAGGCTGTAGGTTTTCTTTACTTTTCCATGTAATATTTTCTCGTAATTCAATAAAATTTCAAAGTTTCATCCATTGTATTTTCTTGCTATGAAATGTGCTAATGATTATTCTCCTAAAATGGCACGTATCCACACGTTATAATCAACTTAATGCACACGTATATGAGACGTACAGAGGGAACTTTAAACATGCCTTAAGGGTATTTTAGTACGTATTTATGACAACTTTAAGCTGCTAAAAAGAAAAATATAGACACATTAAATCCTCTTAATTCACACGTATATGAGACGTAAATAGGCTTTAGATCAAATAAACGTGAAGTTTAAACATGTCTTAAGGGCGTTTTAATAAGTATTTATGGCAAATTTAAGCTGCTGAAAAGGCACCAAAACACACGTTATAATCCACTTAATGCACACGTATATGAGACGTAAATAGGCTTTAGATCAAATAAACGTGAAGTTTAAACAAGTCTTAAGGGCGTTTTAATAGGTATTTATGGCAAATTTAAGCTGCTGAAAAGGCACCTAAACACACGTTATAATCCACTTAATGCACACGTATATGAGACGTAAATAGGCTTTAGATCAAATATACGTGAAGTTTAAACATGTCTTAAGGGCGTTTTAATAGATATTTATGGCAACTTTAAACTGCTGAAAAGGCACCTAAACACACGTTATAATCCTCTTAATGCACACGTATATGAGACGTAAAGAGGCTTTAGATCAAATAAACGTGAAGTTTAAACATGTCTTAAGGGCGTTTTAATAAGTATTTATGACAACTTTAAGCTGCTGAAAAGGCACTAAAACACACGTTATAATCCACTTAATGCAATTGTATATGAGACGTAAAGAGGCTTTAGATCAAATAAACGTGAACTTTAAACAAGTTTTAAGGGGGTTTTAAAAATCATTTACGACATCTTTAAGCTGCTTAAAGACAACGGGAAAACCGGAAAATAAGGACTAACACGGACCTACAGAAAGACCACTTAAAGGCAATATTTACGTACTCGTATAAGTGGTGTATAGATCCGTAAAGGAGGAAAATACGTCAACATTACGCATGGTTTCAGCATCCTTAAATACCGTTTTTCGTGCCGTGCCAGACTTTAAATTGAAGACATTTCTTGAGAAGGCCTAAATAACTCTTACTCTTAGGGTACCCAGCAGAGTTATAAGAGTTGAAGTTAATTTTAAAGTCTGTTTTATCTGCTCTGTTGGGAGAGTGGGGAGAGAAGGATGATTGATACGGTTGCTGTGTGATCACATCTAAGGTAACAGACTCGAATGTACATAACAAGTTTATTGATCTTTTTACTGGAAATGACGTACCCTGGGATTTTCCTTAAGCATGCACTCTGGCAGGCACTTTCTCTAGTTTGGGTTTGAAACCAAAGTCGATCATGATGATAACAACAAGCAATTAATTCACATTAGAGAGGAATCCGCTCCTGGGACTTAGCCAATCCCTACATGTAGATCAAGGTCGATTGGGAAGAGATGCAATCAGATAGACGACAGGAACTAATCAATCAGGCTTCTTCCAGCTGACAAGTAACTGAAGTTGTAAGAAGGAAAGTATGGATCAATCTACTGCATAGTTACATGTGTGGAAGAGATAGCAGACTGCTAGAGCTTGAATCAGACAGGCTCTAGCAGTAGGCTATAAAGTTCTAGGCTTTATCAATATTCAAATATTTTTTGACAACTGATGCTCATTGTTGGCTGGAAGGTATTGCTCCAAACTATAAGTTATAAATGTATAATATCATTGAATGAATGGATGGATGGATAAATGAATGAATTTAGCCATTACCCATACCTAAAACTCTCTTGTAAGTTTTAAAGCTGTTTTAGTTTGACCTTGTTTTATCTAGAATATGAAAGGTTACTTGTGGGTGAGATGATTTCAGCCAAAATGAGTTTCAGGCAAAAGATTGTATCTCCATCCCCTGCAGGCTGTGAGTCTCTGAAAAAGCTGGACTTGACTGTGAATTTTGTGGGTGAGCTGACCAGTGTGGAACACCTCCAACAGAACCAATTCCTGCAGGAGCTGTGAGTCGTTAGTCTGGGACAAAATCATACATTGTCACAAACAGTGTAATCCACTTCTAATTGGCAATAATGTACTTTTGAAATCAGTGTGATACACAAGTGGAAGAATTCAGATATTTTTCAATACAATCTGATAAGTGTTCATAATCAAGTTAATCCACTTTCAAAAAGTATGTACTACACTTTCAGAAAGACTGTAATAGTCATTTGGAAACTGTGTAAAACACTTTTAGAAAGTATTATGCTTTAAAAAAATGACGAAATACATTTTTTTAAACAGTGCAATACACATTAAAAACAGGGTGATGCACTTTTTTATAATGATAATAATACACTTATTACCATGCACCATCCATGTTTTGGTAGGTATCTGACAGGGAACCCCTGCACGGACTATGATGGTTACAGGCAGTATGTCGTTACCACCCTCCCACAACTTAAGGTAGGACTGGCATTGTTGAATATTAACTTATAATTCTGTATGTATAGCAGAAAGTTGTAATGACTTGTCGTCATGAAACCAAATATATCTGGACAATATGTCCAAAAACATAAATGTTCGGATTCATATTTAGCATTCAGGGCTGGAATTTCATTTTTGGAAATAAATGCAATGGTACATCTAACCTAAAAATCTTTTTTAAAGCTAGCTTAAAAATTTTTAGAAGTAATACAGCAGAAGTTTTCTTCTGGCACTTTAATGTCAAGAATATACTGTCGAAACATACTTTAGGTACATACATGTACATGTCACCCTTGCACAAAAATAGGTGCATCGATGAACCCACCAAATGCATTTGCAACCAGCACTTCAAGCCCTATCATCACATTACCAGTTTGTGAAAATATGATGTTGAATTAAAGTTTTTTCTTTTAAATCTCCAGACATTAGATGGAAAAATTATCCAGAAAACTGAAAGGATCCTGGCAAGACAGGTAAATTCACAAATAATTAGTTAATACAAATTACGTTGAAAAGAAAAAAAGTAACATAATTATGATTGTTTTCATTGGTAATTTGATCAGTACACTCTTGGAAGGAGCAGTTTGTACACTGTTAACATGCATTGGCATAATACCGGTCATAAGCCTTATACCGGTCGATTAAAAATAGTGGAACTTAAAGAGATCTACACATGCAACAATAGTTATTTCTGAGGTATGCACACTTCAGACATCTAGGAGTCCAATACATAATTTACAAAGCATCGATAACAATGCATTCGAAGACAACAAGGCCAAAAGTTTTCAGGTCATTTTCGGGGCAGGCGAGCTCGTCGTGGGACAAACACACTGTCACGTTCATCGCCAGATTTGTAGATAATAATCACATGTGCTCACGGCACAAGACGAGCATGATTCAACAGCAATCTTGAATTTCTTTTGGTGACCTACAACTCGTGTAAAAGTGTGAGGAACCGTTGCATTATCGCCCGGATCTACGGCTGAATGGGTCAAATTGAACGTACGCCGCCATTTTCCCGCCATTTTTAATGCTACGGCCAGCAGTAAAGTTTTCATCATAGCGGTTGTGACGGACCAAAATTAAATGAAAATTCTTGTCAGTATACGCCCATTTTCTCATGACTTTTTGTATGCTCATGCAGATTTTTGTTTTGTGCAACTTCTAACAGGAAAGAAAGGAACAACAGAGGATGTATTAAGGTACATAGCGGCAGTTAATTGTGCCGTGTTTCGTTCGGCCGGTATAGTGCACCCCCTTCCAACCACGCGCCCGTTCTCCGTGCAATTCCGCGGTGTGTTCCAATTACGATGTTATGTTTTTAGCAGGACCAGAGAGACAAAATAATTTACACAGAAGAAGTGGCAAAGGTAATCTGTAACAGCAACATGTAACTGGAGAAAATGATGCGTTGATCATTTGCCAAATTAGCATTGCTTGAGAAATTGCAGTAAACCGACCGGTATTATGCCAATGGATGTTATGTCAGAAGTTAGGTGTTCAAATTTCCATTCCTTCTACATATTCTTTCACTGTGTCTATGTTTTGTCCTGAAGACAGTAAGGAATTTGACATATTCCTGTAACAGTTGCACTTCACAACCATTGGAAAAAACATTGAGTACATTGTACATTTCAACAGGAATATGAAGAAGTGAGGAAAAGGATAATAGAACAGCAGAAGGAATACATCCAGAAAAGGGTAAGTTGTTATACCCCTATTTTCATGAAATGAATTTTACTGATTTTGAGCAGAGCAGTATTCTGAAAATATGACTTAAATGCAAATACCAATTTTATTTTCTTAAGGATGTTACTTATCGCCATAGAAAGTAGTTTATTGTTGAATTCAAGGACACGTTGTGGCATAAAAAGCTCACAGTAAGTGAACGTTGCTGACAGAATACATTAGTTTTTGATGTGATGATTACTACAAGACGACAAGCAAACCGCTGTGAATATTTCCAGTATTAAATGTCAAATACATGTATGATGCTGACAATAACATTTGTTTATTTTTGTGCAGCTGAAAGAAAAAGAGGAATCTGAGAGGAAAGCAGAGGCCCAGGAGGCCAGGACGGGTGCACAACCTGGGTTTGATGGAAGGTGGTATACTGACATCAACACTCACCAGTCTGACAGTAACACTAAAGATGGGGAGGGGGGCAAGGAAGAGAAAGAAGATGAGGAGTGAGTACAGTACTATATCATATTCCCAAATAGAGTAAATGTAAAATGTCAACTATGAGTTGTTCATTCCTGCTTGAACAAAAATACATCTATTGATGGCGAAATCATGTTATTCACTTGACATCAAAGTTCTGATGGGCAGCACTCAATATTTTCTAACAGGTTCTGGAAACAACAAGTTGGTTACACACCTGAATCTCGCCTGGAAATCCAGAAGAAAATAGAAGAGCAGAATCGGAAGAAGGAGGGGGTTGAGGAGTAAGTGTCGTCTCATTGTACCTTTGCCAAAAAGGTTTTCAGTATTATGTGTAGTATTATGGATGTGTAGTATTGTGGATGAACAGCCTGAGTACAGTAGAAGCTAACTAATTGCATTACGGCCTATCGCATACTTCGGGGATCTGCATAAAATTCTGAAAACCCAAACCATTCACCCCATTATAAATGTAATGGCATCAGGGTTCTCCCCAGAATTTTATTTTTTAGTATAGTGGAGGGGCTGGCAAAAATAACCCGCAACACTTTCATGAAAATGGGTTCATTTTGCACTGACAAAGGGTGTCAAATACTACAAGCCTTAGTATAATATACTGTTGTTATTCCTTTGTTGTGAAGTGGCAAAACTACTATTGTTTTGATCATTGCTCATTCACAAGTTTTTGCAGACAATGCTGACTGGAAAAGTGATGCGACTTGGTACAAAAATCTGTGAATTGTCATTAATCTTAGCAAAACTAACAAAGAAAATAGAGAAGAAACAAACTAAATTTGAAAAATAGTATAGTGGAGCTGGCTGAGAGTATAGTGGAGGGCCTCCCTTATTCCACTCTCTGGAGAGAACCCTGGGCATAGTTGCATAAGACATTGTGGCATACTTTGGGGATCATATTAATCTACTCTTTTCTTTTCCCATAAAAGTGATCAACCTAAGAGGCAGAGAAATCTGTTTGCAGAGGATGGCAGACCCTATAATGTCAATGAAGCCAAGTAAGTGTTGTGTTATAGTTCAACGCTGTGGCTATTGACACACTCAGTGTGCCAATAGCCAAACAGGCTATTGACACACCGAGATGCCAGTCAGCCAATCAGAGCTTGTAACATGCCTTTCCGGCAATATTTTACACAAGCAATAGTTGATTAGACATTGTTCGGAAGATTAGACATTGGAATCTTTGAATCTTGGAATGAACGGACGTATTCAAGTTATGCCCTACATCTGGATACCTAATAATACAGCGTTCATCGTGTATGTATGACGTAGCGTAGTGGATAGAGCGTTGGCCCGGAAATTCATGATACCAGCTACGACCCGGTTCGAGTCCGCGCCGGAGTTTTTTTAATTTTTTTTTTTCAATTTTTCTTGTCCCTTTTTAAACATCCATTTGATATAAGAATATTTTATATATAAACAACTTTTAAAGTTTCTGTTAACAATATAAACCAAAAATAACACTGACCACAAAACATGTCATAATTTTCGGCCGTGTGGTTCCGGCGCTATCGGCAGCGACTCGGAAGAATATTTCTTTCACATTAAAAATAATGGAGGTAAAACAACAACTATAACTTCGCTTCCTTAGTGATATAAGTTTTGAGGCCGAAAATTCTCCAATATGGCAGGAATTCGTCGGTAAACACAGCTGAAAACGTGTTCCTAACCGATCCAACATGGCTGCCATGATCACATGCGGTGACAGTAAAACTAGCACCCTATATGATAGCAGATTCCGATGTTTAAAATTGTGCCGTAAACACGTGAAAAAGATCGTATTTTGGGTTGATAATGGACACAGGATGCCATTTGTATTTTTCAGAGTGTTGATTCTCAAATATAATCGTAAGATTTCCTCATTTTAGTGGTTTCTATCACTGGGTGTGTCAATAGCCTAACAGGCTATCGACACACTCAGTGTGCCAATAGCCTAAACAGGCTATCGACACACTCAGTGTGTCAATAGCCTGTTAGGCTATTGACACACTGGGTGTGTCAATAGCCTCGCTCATAGTTCAATGAAAATATTTTATGTAGTGTGCCAATGGCCCTCTTTTGCCATTGTATTATATCTTATCACGATTATGTCTTTTGTATGTAGTGAGTAATGTAACATCAAGAAGAATATTCTCTGTACTAATCTCCAATGTAGGCAATACAAAATGGCGCACTGCATTCACTGGTTCAATGTTATGAATTACTGGTATTAATTTTGTCATGACTGCATCTGTCTGTATTCATTTGTATTTTGTATCCTTATCTACTGTATTCAAGAGAAAAGCAAGCTTTGGCCATAAGTAATGGTTGAGATGCCAATAACTAATAGTGAGATACCCATATCTATCTGTGGTTCAGATGTTTCAAAGTGCAGAATAGCCATTGTGAAACTTTTCTTAACTTTTCAGGGTGGACTTTAACTTGACAGAGAATGAAGATGACAACACTCTGCAGTTGGATGTTGCAGTGTTCAGGTCAGGCTTTGAGTCAATGCATTTTGTTATCTTCTTCTTTCTCTACACTCAGTAAATATCTGTTCACTCTTGGCAGCAGTAAGCCTTTGATTGAATTGTGGTGAGCAGATACTGCAGTAGAAGCTGATTTGATTGAATTGAGGATTATCCATAAAACAAGACCAAAGTGTTAAATTTTGGTTGCAACTGAAGTGGATATACTTTTACTAGTGTCAGTGCTAGATGGATTCTGAGGGCATTTTAAGCCTTCCAGTGTTGCAGGCCAATGAAATCAACCGTAGTCTTCAATGTCAGAGCAAACCGCATTGGCCTTTCCAATATGCCCTTACTTTGTCATGCACAGCTTGCTTTTGACATTTCAGCATGAATACATTGATACTTGGAAGGTTAGATGCTTTCTTCATTGCAGAATTTCACAGTTCATGTTCATGAACCAAGGAGGTTATACTAAGTTTTTTTTTCTAGTACTCCTTTGTTGAACTAAGGCAACAATACTCCAGATATATGCCCTTTCCTGAGTAAGAACAGGTCTGAACAATTGCTATACTACATGTACTTAGTACACAAGGCCAGATCATGATAAAGCTTTTACCAGACACAGGTAGACTGCCAGTGTTGTCTCAAGTGGTAAGTAACCCCTCTCCTGCTCCATATGAATCAAAATTGGATCTAAAGGGTGGAGATGCTTTCTGCTGACAAAAATGGCTGCCCTTTTAGAGTTGGGGTGCTCCATTGTGATTGACTGAAAATGAAACCATAGTGAGGCCACATTGCACTACTACTAGCTGCTTGGAAAAGCATCATGCTTCACCGCAATTGAGGATGACTGCTTTACCCTTTATCAAATGTCACACAGGTACATGGACACATCCCTCATGGATGTGGATGTCCAGCCTACATATGTCAGAGTCACCATCAAGGGAAAGGTATGGAGAAGCCACAACTTCCAGAAACAAAAGCTATGTGATAAACAATTGAAGACAATAGTTGAGGAACAAAGTGCTAGTCTCTGTGAGGCAGTATAATTTACCTATGCTAAACACATACATGAAATGATATGTGTGCTAGCTTCAATTTCATCAAAGAACATTGTAATAACTGTGCATCCACTCTGGATAAAATCATCAAGTATACCTGGATAGCATTATCAAGTATACAGTTCACATTATGGATTAAAATGCATGTACTATAAACAACTGCCTACTCAGTATATTATTCAAGATGAGTATGGAACGTTAATAAGACTGTAATGATATTCATGCTCTTTAAACTTAGCCTGGTATCCATCTCTATTTCCTTGCCATTGCCTTGTGCAAGATACTTTTCCCTTTCCACCATCTGGACAATAGTAAAACAATATGTGTAGTATTTGCAAATGGTTCTTTGATAGAACCATAGTAGCTAAATACACAGGGATACCAGGCAACTTTAGACTAAAATTAACTGGTTGCACATCACTTTCCCCACAGATCTTACAGTTGCATTTACCAGAGGAAGTCAGACCTGACTCATGCAAGGCTGTTCGTTCGCAGACAACTGGAAATCTCCTCATCACAATGCCCAAGGTCTGCTCTTACTTACAATGATATTACAATCAAATAAAATATTAAATCAGTCTTGGATGTAGATGCTCCTACAAAGAACTTGTCCTAAACTCTGTTTATATTTAGGCACTTTCATGAACAGTGATAAATAGCACTGCCTATACATGGTTGAACGGTACTGTCCTTGGTGCTGAACAGTGATATTGATGCTTATACAAGGTTGGATGTTACTATCCTTGGTGCAGAACAGTGCTTACTATGCCTTGTTGTATGACACTGTCCTTGGTGCTGAACAGTGTTAATGATGCTTATACATGGTTGTAAGGTACTGTCCTTGGTGCTGAACAGTGGCCAACCTTGCATTGTTGGAGGGTACTGTCCTTGGTGCTGAACAATGTTATTGTCACTTATACATGGTTGTATGGCACTGTCCTCAGCGCTTAACAGTGTTATTGATGCTTTTTCATGGTAAGATGGCACAGTCCTTAGTGCTGAATAGTGTTATTGATGCTTATACTTGATTGGATGGTACTGTCCTTGGTGCTTAACAATGTCATTGCAACTTATACTTGGTTGAATGGTACTGTCCTTGGTGCTGAACGGTGTTATTGATACTTATACATGGTTGTAATGTACTTTCCTTGGTGCTGAACGGTGTTATTGATGCTTATACATGGTTGTATTGTACTGTCCATGGTGCTTGACAGTGTTATTGCTGTCTATACTTGATTGGATGGCACTGTCCTTGTTGCTGAACAGTGGCCAATGATGCATTATTGTATGGTACTGTCCTTGGTGCTAAACAATCAGTGATGAACAAGTTAGCCCACTGAAATATATTGAAGACAAATATAAGATTGTTGCAAGTACAAAAGTTGCATGATACTCAAAATCAGTTTGCTCCTACATAGATGGATATCCACGAGTGTAAAGGCAGAATGGCATTACTGTGTTTATTGAAAAACTGACTTGTGTTTTTGTTTCTTCACATTATAAATCTTGTTTGTTTCCATGTTTAAGTGCCATTCCTTTGATATGCAATCAAGTGACATGAATTTAAGCCATCTTCTATAGAATAATTGTATAGCCTCACTGTGCTGCACATGATCCTTACAAAAGTATCTATAACTCTAATTTCAACTCGTAAGTAAATTTATGTTGGTAGAATCCATTCCAAAGCCAAATTTAAACTGCAATTTCCAACACAAAGAAGAATGTTCAAGACTAGATTTTCGACTTAACAGCACACGTTTTTGTCAAGGGATTATGCCTTTGAGTCAAAAATTGAATCCCAAACTTTTTTCATTGTGTTGGTAATTACAGATTAAGTCAAGCTTCAGAATTCTATTTCTACTTTTCATTGGATAACAACTTGTTTCTTTTGCTTTTTGACGCAGGCAACCCAGGTGGTGAAACCCCTTAAGGTCAAACAAGACAAGGATAAAAAAACCAGCAAGCCTGCTGAGCCCCCCACAGGGAAAGCAAGGCAAGCCTTTGAAAGACTGGAGGTGGACCCTTCAAAGAGTAAAGGTGTAGACTTTGCCGCTATCACAGCAGAAAAACACAGACCAACAGCACAGCCCTTCGGGACTGTCACATCCCGGCCTGTGGAAAGACCAAACAGCGAGGACTTTGTGGACAATCTTGATGTTCCTCCGTTGGTGTAACCCAAGGTGTTGCTTCCATTTCTTCCTCTTTGTTGTCCAAGTGCTGAAAATATTCTCATTATGTGTTGCTACTTAGCTCATTTTGAGGTTCACAGCCATGTCCTTCATGTTGACACTTCCCATGGGCATCTCGCTAATGATGGCAATTACCTCCCTTTGCTACATAAAATGGAAGGATATTCTGCTTCAGGGTCAGAAAGCAGCCAGGCAACTAATGGACACTGCACCACTATCTGTTAAATCAGAGGAAAAGTCCTATGTTAAGTTCTCCAGGCTACAACTGACCTTACCAATCTTTTGTATCTTAATCCCTTCAGTGAACACGGAATGTCCTTGTCTGGAACCTTATGTCAACAGACTTCTGCAAAGGCTGCACTCCAGCCATGATTTCAGCGATAGCAACTGTCTGGAAATTCTCAAGACCACTTATACCCAACAAAACTATATGTTATCGTGAGTCTTTATCTGGGAAATGGCCATTGGAGAAACCATTGTGATCCCCTTGGCTGGCTAATATTGAGTGTACAGAGAGATGGATGCTGATGTTAGAACAGATATGGAGGAGAAACCAATAAAAGTTAATGTATGGGTGCCTGGGGTCGTACATCGATGAGGTTTTTTTCCTGAAATGATCCTTCTGATAGGTCATGTTGGGAATACTCCATGCCATCAGCATGTTATATTGTCCATCAAGCAAAGTGATGAGATTGCCTTACAATCAGTCTGAAAAGGAGTGCATGGAAGAAGTTAGCAGGAGTTTTGAAACAATCAGACACAGACATGGCTGTATGACCCAAGAGAATTTAATATCAGCAGAACTGAAGTTCAATGATTGTAACAATTGGAACAATAATCAAACTGATCCCTGTATACATTACATTGTAATAGTGTGCAGAATACATTTGAGAATATGGGGGTTGCATGCCAGATGCCTTCATTTCCCATATTGACCAGCTGTACATTTAGTTGTCACATTCATTTCATACTCAGTCATATTCCTGTGTATTCTATCTGTGAATGCAAATGTAGGAATAGATAAAACATTAAAAAGATATGATATGTCTCTTTGCTGGATTAGGCCATTATTATAGATGGGATGTGCTTAACTTGTTCTAACTCGTTCTCAACAGCTCTGTCACAAAAATGTGCTTAATTCATAACAAGCAGTGGCCATGGTAATTTTCTCAGTTAACATCTCAGGAATCACACCAATATGTGATATAGTATTCTTCACACAGCAGAAGAAAAGGTTCTGTTGCAGACCCTGCAGGATGTGTTTTCTGAAAGCTACTGCAGTGGGTTCTGACAGCTTGCAGAGGTCTGATTGCAAAGCTTAACCAGAACCCAGTGTTCTACTGAGATTTGTACATTCAAAATTTCCACATGTTAATGAATGAGCCCTCTCTGTCTTGTTGACATGATATTTCAAGACTGACACATTGCCCAAAGCTCATATGTTTACAATACTGTAGGTACCCTTGCTGAGGTGATGACCCAGTTAGATTCTCCATATTTTTTCTGTGTAGAGCTTTTTAAACTACTCAAAGGTTCTTTCTGACTAATTTCCAAGCAGATCTTTGGGGGCAGGGGGCATTTTCATAATGTTGATTCGATTAATCAACTCTGCAAGGGCACCTATATGTATAGTGCACATATGTAGTTTTGGCCATCATGTTTCATCAGTCTTGTAATATCATAAAGGGCTCATTCATTAACATGCAGATATTTTGAATTCAAAAATCTTTCTTTAGGGGGACTGTGTCTGAATACAAGGCAGGGAAAATGTTTTGATTTTTGTCAGGGAGATCTGCTTGGAAATTATTGTCTCTATTTTCTCTTCCTATGGTTAATCACTTTTTTTTAAAGGAAACCAAAAAACAGAGTTGTACTTATCTCAGTGGACTTTCTTAGAGGCAATGACAGCAAAGATATAGTGGGAACTACAACGTAGGGTAGACCAGTGATTGACTTGTTTTTTCCAATCTGTTGCTTTTGTCATGAATGACATTGGCATTGTAAATTTAGCTTATTTGTCAGCATCTGTGAAAACACAGGAAGCACCAGTGTGCTTCAAAATTAATGTCTGTCAACAAAAATGTATTGTTGTTACCTGCAATAGTGATGAACCAACTTGCCTATGCTAGTGAATGCCACAATAACTGTTACCTTGACTGTTACTTCCAGTGAACAAACACTAACATACATGCTAGGAATATCTCAAGGTAGCATTGCAGCCACTGACACATTTTGAACATGTACATAACACAGGTTAAAATGCAGACATTACTTAAACACATTGCCCAGGTATAACCCTGGATGTCCTCAATCTATTCAAAGAAAATGTACTGAAGATTAACTGTGCAAATAGAGGTCTTGCATCTAAGTGTTTGTCCAGGCACTATACACAGTAGTCTAAAGAAAGTCTATACCTTGCCTCCTGTCTAGCAATTTGCATATTTTTAGATAGATCTCCATAGAGTTCGGCTCTTGTTACCTGACTACTAATTGCATATTCACAGCATACATACTTAAGGACTGTTGTCACTTCTGTCCCCCTGTCCTGCAGGAGAGGTTCTGGCACACACAGCAGATTAGATAAATGGTAAACATTACACATCTCTTTGATTTGAACCATTGTTTTATATTAATGTTTGCAGGGCGCATTGAAACCCGCCCTAGTGGCAACATGTCGTTCCTGGGTAAATATATAAATGAAATGAAATTGTCTTACTTCTGATTTGTAGTATAAATATATAATAAATAAAACCTGAAAACCTTTTGTTAAGTCAGAGATCGTTAAGATTTTTACTTTTATTATTGTGATCTTGGAGTCAGTATGGACACATTTTCATGTAGATTTTCCATAAAGCCAAACAAATCAGTGATGAAGGTAAGGCACAACCACATATGTTGACTTTAAATCTTCCTTGATACATGGTACATGCCACTTAATGGTAGACTCTCTGTAACTAGGTGAAGAGAGGTCAGTTCAACTTTTTTTCACAAAATGTTTCTTTTTTATTCTGCCTCAAATCATGGTAGAAACTCAATTTGATTTTGACTGCTTGCAGTTTTTCTAAATCAGATTTGAAATGAGTAGAGATTAGGGCTGTGTAGCTAAAGGTAACATGAGGTTTAAGGTACAGGTCCAGACATGTAATTAAATGATTTAACAAAGTAACCTATGGTCTTCGATGATAATAGAAACAGTAAGCAGAATGTTACGTTCAAGGACTTTTGGTATCCTGTGCAAAGAACCTGCTCTCGCAAAGGATCCTAGAATCAAACATGAGCTAAAATGTTTGATTTGATTTGTGGGCATCAACTATCATAATTCCAACAGGTGTCATAATACTGCCACATCCAAAAACATTGTTACTGAGGAGGTTTCAAGGTTGTCTTGAACACCTAAATATCAGAAGTGTATATACCTCAGGATTACTGATGCTGAATTTGTACATCTCTTTAAATCACACTGCATGTGGTGGTATTATGGCATCCGTTTAAACTATGATGTTAATGTTACATTGAATTTCACAGTTTGGATTTTTCATGGTACTGGCTCTGATACGCAGTCCTAGTAGAGATATATCTAATCTGCTGGTGATGGGTTACCCATGGTAAGTCCTGTGCACCATTGATATACATGTACATCCTAATAGTAATATGTTAGCATTCCAATATACTAACAGACACATGCTACAGATAGCCTTATCACAACAGCTTAACAACCAACCAACCAAGTGGTATCTGCTGGCTTATTAGTCCCTGAAACTTTTGATATGCTAGTTATAATGTTACGTGTTCTCTGTAGTTCACTACAAAGTTTTACACAGCAATGACCTTGTGTATTCAGCTTAGATGTCTACATTAGCTTAACTCTGGACATAAGGACGGCACATGCTAATGCTCAGGAGACGACATAGTAAAAACACAGATAGGTATTGTCGGGGTGGGCATAACAAAGATGCTAGAAAGCTCATCAAAAAAAGATAATTTTTTTCCAGCAAATGTAGTTTGTAGTCACATACTCCTCAAAGATCATTGTTCTCAACACCATCCTGCCTTGGCCTGCAGAATAACTGCATGTGCCAATACACACACAGGAAACATTTATCCATGTCTTGTGACATCATGACATAAAATTCAAGGGCGAAGCCATGGATTTTTCCATCTCATTGCGTATCTGCCCTCAATTACCTTCCAAACAATAAAGATAAAACTTCATCCCAGGGAGACTCTATATCTTCTACAGACATGTATGCAATGTGTCTTGATCACAAAAATGCTTTACACTAATTTACAATACATGTACATGTACCTTTTTGTAACATTGTATGGTGTTCATGGCAAAGAAATATCCGGTATGTGAGGTCTGTACAGGTAA
Source organism: Branchiostoma floridae (assembly GCF_000003815.2). Taxonomy (NCBI): domain Eukaryota; kingdom Metazoa; phylum Chordata; class Leptocardii; order Amphioxiformes; family Branchiostomatidae; genus Branchiostoma; species Branchiostoma floridae. The sequence continues at coordinate 20,015,353 of NC_049980.1, read as the reverse complement.
GTCACCTCTAAACCAGTGGTTATTGAACACACATAGATAGCCACCTTTTGCAATATGTATAAGACCATTGACTGATTTTTCAAAAAGCGTAATGTAGGACTAGTATAAACAGATTTACATGGGAATCAAGTCCAGTTACATGTAGTCCATATGTATTTCTTCTCGTCTTTTATCCTCCAACTTCTAAACTATAATCTACATTACCGTTAATTTACATGCAACCAAAGAAGACAGCATAGATTTAGTATCTTACATTTAGCATACACTATACACATCGTTCTAGACAGTTGGACAGCATTTGCTTCGGACATCATCCTACATTCACAGTGACTGCCAAAGACTAATCCCTGGGATATCATCTATACATCAACATGGCTCTCTAACTTATGGCTTCACTCTCAGCTTGGTCAAGATGGCTTTGAGTACTCGTCCTCTGGGTCGTCAATGTCAATCGTTAGCACATCCCCCGTCGGTATGATTTTGATGGTCTTGTACTTAGGTACCGTGATGACCTCCTTCGGCGGGACGCTGGGGCCGCCGGATCCGCTGGGAGTCGCACACAGGCTCAGGTTACTCCGACTCAGTTTGCTGTGAGATTTGCCTGAAGTTCAGGGGAGGGAAAAACAAGTTGATTGATCAACTATAAAACCAAATCTTACTTCAGTTAACGCTGGTTCATCTTTATCCGGGGGTAACCTCATGATATTCGTTGTCTCTAAGAAAAACGTATTTAAGGATATTAAGTCGACGGACGTTGGTTTCAGATCGGAACATTTTGAAAATATTGCAAATTTGAAACCACTGTCAGACTTAATACACCTATTAAAAATGTACTGTTTTTAAAGACTGGATAAAGGTCACACAACGGACAAAGGTGAACCAGCGTTACAGATCTTTTATTCATTTGTTTAAATGTATTTGAATTTTCAATTCGCTTCTTGAAGTATCCTGTTTCTGACAAATGAAAAAAGAAAAGCTGGTGAAAATGTAAAGATGCGTGAGAGTTGATACAGGAATGATTTTGTGTTTGACTGTATTGAGGGAAAATGATAATGCATTCATTCACATGGTTGTGTCTGACTTGCTTGTTTAATTACTTCAGAAGTGTAATAAGTGTAAACCTGCTATTTTGCAGTTGATTACAGGTTAACTACAGGTTTTGCAAGTATAGCAAAAACTTGTATTGGTGTCATTAGCATCCATGGGCACTGCCATATTGACTTGTGATGTCACGGGCCAGCATGCTGGGAAATAGGGCACCTACCATACGTAGTTGGGGGTGTTGATATTTTCTTATTCCTCTGTGCTGCAGGGCAGGAATGTTATACTTGTGATGAATTGATTTGGGGGTAATGGAGCTGAAGCATGAGTAGATTGATTAATCTAATAAGAACCTACTTTGCATAATGAAGTTTGTACTACATGAAAAGATTTGAATTTAGTGTTATCGGTAATTAACGGAATTAAGAAGTTATATTCGTGAATAAAATCTAATAGTGAACAAATTAGTACCTCATGGTATGGATAGTTACTGTTCCTTATTTAAGTAAATTTTGTAAGACACTGCTACATTAATAAGAAATCTTTGGTTAGTGGTACATGATAGGGTTTTCATGTCGTGTAACTTAGAGTAACAATTAACATGTTACTCATGAGTTATGCCAGTATCATCATAATTTGGAAAGGGTAATGAGAAATGCATCTTTTTTTAAGTTTGTGGTTAATGATACTACTACGTCTAGTACCTGAGACACACAGGAATTATGAGAGTTGATGTTTAATTCTACCATACAATAACAACACTCAATGCAAAACCTGTCCATGTGTGAATTTGCTCCTCAGATTACAGTTTCTAATGAGTACATTTCTGAAATGAATTGCTACATACTCAGCAAATGCGTTATTATGAATATGTTGAGCACTAAATATGTCCTCACATAGGCATGCAGACTTGATAGAACATAGGAGTGAAATGTGAACTAAATTCCCCTGAAGGTTTCTCCTGATGTTTTATCAAAATGTCATGGAACCTAGCCCCATATATAGTAACGTTATGTAAACTGGCAGCTGTGTTTGACAGCAGGTGCTGTATGTGACAGCCTTTCTTAAGAAACAATTGAAAACAATTTTGGGAATTTGTATATCTTGGACAGAATGTTTTCATTAACTGTTTGATGGAATAATTGCCTTCTCCTTTACATCACGTCACCATATACATGACTATTTTTTACAATATTATGACAAACCTGACGGACATCCAACACAACACACACATGAAATACCCTTCCAACAACTAAAGAGTTTGAGAAAATTTGCCCATACCTATTCTGCTGAGTCTCTCCTGTGCCACCTCTTCCATGTGCTCTCGCATTTTGGGGTATTCCCGCAACACTTCGTTGAAATGGTCGACGTGGAGCGAGAACAGATTGCAGTAAGTTTCTGCTCGGATGCTGGCCATCCGTCTTTCCCGTGTCAGTAGGCAAATTTCTACAGAGGCAAGATGTAAAATTTCATGTTGGTATTCATCCTACTGCAGGATTAACAAGAGTGATGTTTTCATTGTTAAACGATTAAAGATAAATTCTGTCAGTCAATATAATGCTTGGTTATATAGTGTGCTATGTAATACCCCCCAGACTCTGAGACACAACAACAGACAGACTGTTCAGCGGTCAAAAATCTTGTTTATTAATTAGTTTGTTTTGTTGTCTATCAAATCAATACTATCATATTGAATTTGTAATGAGACATGAAGGTCATAGAAATCCAAATTCGCCACCCAGCAGTCGTTCAACAGCCTCCATACAGTGTAAAGAGAAGTCGTAAAGAAGACTGTCAAACTGCAAGATACTGTACTCAAATGCCAAAAAGCAGTTACTCAAGCAACTGGATGTGATTTTGGAAACAGTCAACGTTTCAAGTAGCATCCACTAGTTTTCGTCAGTGACACTGAAGTGATTTGGAAGAAACTGGCCTTTTATGCCCTATTAAACTTAAATGAATGAGGATAATTTTAGCTGTCCAAAAGGAAACATTGTAAGACAAAGTCAAGTAGAAGACAATTTGGATTCCAATAGAAAACACAGGTAAGGCAAAGTCAAGATACTCATTTTTGAATAGTGTTGATTATTACTTTACTTTGTTTCCCAGGTGTCATTCATTTTGGTCAGTTCTTACCTCCGAAGTAAGCGCCGTCCTGCAACGTGGTAACAACCTCACCGTCGGCTGTTAGCACATCCACTGTTCCACCAAGAATGAAATACATCTTATCACCGAAGGAACCTTCCCGGATGATAAAATCATCAGGTTGAAAGACCTGTAACAGAGGGGCATTGTCTGTTGTGTGCACTCACCAAAACAGTGCAGCATTACAATGATTGTGTGTTGAATGTTGAAAAAAGTAATGGTATCATGTAACATTAAATGTTTATGCTAAAAATGTAATGAACAAATGCATCATTTAAGTATGAGAAGTATACTAAACTTATAGTAAATACTGACCTCATAGTTCAACTTGGTGACTACATCGGTGACAAACTCTGGGTTAGCATTGGCGAAGAAAGGTACTGCTTTCACAAGGGACCTACAGTTGTAGTTGATCACTTCCTGCAATAAGAGACAAGATAATCTTGTTAGTCATGGTTTGATTTGATGAACAGAATAGGAATTCTTGATCACCGTATGATTGAGTATCAGATTGGATTTCAGTTATTGTACAGCAGAGTTTGTTATCCGACATTAACTTGAAGGCAGTAGGGACAAGGTTATCCAGCTGATGTTGCTTTACATGTAAGTTTGAATTGTTGCTGCTCACCAACTGTTGTTAAAGGTGTACTCAGTTTAACATTAGGACAAAGTTTGAATTCAATTTTTTTGTATCATTCCTTAACATAGTGAGTTAAATTAAAATTCAATCACATTGGATGTATTTTCATATGCATATATATGGCATGCAGAACCAATAGATGTAGAAAAGCTGATACCGATATTGTCCATTTCATATTGGTACCATTATAAGGAGTCTATGGTACAGGTTGGTCTTGTGTATTTTGTAAATGCTGGAAGTATGAAATAATGACACAGATACTTATCAGCTGGTGTGTTACGCCAAAGGACGGTTATACCGGCTATATAAATACAGATACAGATACAGTGCCTAATCGACTTAAACATAGAGTTTTGAAAAAGCATTAAGATTTTATCATCGTTTTTTTGTTGTTGTTGCCAAAGCCCTGCATTTAGAGTAGTTTGAAGAACACTAAGGTGTGACTGAACAGTGGACTTTATACCTCTCTGAGTGGTATGGAAAGTTCCTCCAGGATGTTATCCTCATCAAACACTTTACCCTGGTACCGGTACTCGTAGTAGTCCTGAATCCTTGTGCGCAGATGAACGGGCAGCTTTCTGTACTGCATATATTCTTCAACTTGCTTGAACTGAAAAAGAGAATGATACATATGTATGATTCAACAAAAGTACATGTAACGTTACATTAAACATCTTTCTCTTGTCGTTCAATCTGACCTTTCGACTGAAGAAGAAGAAGAGTCTCTTTTAAGAAATAAAATCTAAATTTGTGTAAAATCATAACACACAGAACTGCAACAGGCATTTCCCATTTCATTGTGACAAGGACAAAGGATTTTCTTGAGGAACCAAAGTTGTAATGTGTAATTCAAGTATTAGAGTAAAGCCAGGAGGTGAAGATTAAGGGATAAGATCTAAGGCTCAGGATAACCCTGTATGTCACCTTGTGAATCACCTAATGCCAAACCACCAAAACCAAAATGCCAATCTTAAAGATTGATGGATGGATGATGAAAAAGAAGCCATATTGTTATTTCGTGTTAGACTGCTGCTAAGATGGTAGAGAACCAATCTCGTCAAAAGCAAGATCAGTATTGATTTGTATTTATCTCTGACCTTTTCCTGGTACTGTCTTCGAGACGTGTCCATTGACTGGATTAAGTTTGTGGCGTGACCGATGAACAGAGCAAAACATGTTGCTCCTGAAATCATGGAGACCATGGTCAGCCACAGGTCTGTAATGCTCTCCGGGGGTCTCTTGCCATATCCGATGCAGAGCATGTGCGACATGGCTTTGAATAGAGCCCAAGTGTATTGAGTTGCCCAGTGGGCGTCCTGAAAAACACGGCAAGATTATTGTTAAGGGAATCAGATGGTCATCAATCATAGTTTGAATTTGCTATTATACTTTGAATTTACTAAGATTTGATTTGATTTAATAATGGGCTACCTAGTAGCTCTCTTTAGTACTGAAGTAGAGCCATAGTTTTCCGCATCTTCTGAACATGTTGCTGTCAATGTTTTATATCAGCATACAGAATGACTCCAGCATATGTACTCACCACCAAGTCGTTTTTGGTTACCCAGCAATCCTCTGGGAAGTCCTGCAGCATGGGAACCAGGAACTGTAGACAACCGTTCCAGTGCCCAATCAGCAGCATCATGCAAATCAGGTTGAAGATGCGGATCACGGCACTTGCAAAGTTGAAGATCTGCATGAAATACATTTGAAGCTGCCATTGACATGATTTTGTTTAAAACAAGTTATTACCTGTAAGTACTCTCATGGAACAGTATCCTATGACAAGGTTTCTACTTTGTTTTATCAATAATCATTCTATCAAAAATTTCCAATTGTATTCATGAAAATTAAGCTGTTTTTGGTACTTTTTCATTAGTTGAAACTGTACTTTTTTCATTATAAAGTCCACATTATATATACATTTCCTTGGCCCATATTACACATTGGATTATTGGCACAATAAACTTGTTATCCTCAAGTCAAAACATTAGTCTGTTTTACTCCACTCAAGAAAACTAAAGAAACTACTCTCTAAACTTAATCTAATCACCACAATGGCTTCAAGTGTTGTTTATAGATGGCTGAAAGTTTCAAATTTTTTTTAAACTTTGTTTTAGTATGAAAGGTTAGAAACAATGTTTGTATTCAACTTTCGACATAGACCCTAGTCCACATCTAATTGCAAGGCATGCAGTTCGACTAGGTGTTAAAATATAAGGGGAATAGGTTGTATGCTGTGTGATGTTGGTGATTACTTTAACTTTGATATCTTGTATAACTGCAAACAAAAGGTAACGTTATGTTCAACAATGAATAAAGAGACTCCATTGCTTTATTCATACCAAAGTTTCGGTGACTGTCTGTTTCATCTACTTATAAAGAATACTGTCTTGTATATGAAATATTTTCACCGTTAATTACAACTCTTATGCATGTTACACTCATTTACGTTTGGGACCGCATTGTATTTACTAAGTTAAGCATTGTACATTGTAAATACTTTACGTTTGTGACCGCATTTAAACCGTGAGTGGCAACACCTATGGTGCAGTGCAATGTGAACTAGTCAGAATTGCTCTGAAGAAGGTGACAGACGGTCACCGACAGGTTGGTGTGGATAAAGCAATGGTTGTGTAAAAAGAGTATCTTTATTCAATGATGTACCAACCAGATGAAACTAGTCACGGACGTATGTACAACACTAGAATGTATGGGTGGAAATGGTCTGTATGGGAAGGATTTATCGGATGTTATATAATATGTGATGTTGTTGACTCCTTTTACATTGATAAACTCTGCAACTGAAACATTTTCAACATTCTCAACAGAATTTTGCAACCGACAACCTTATCCCTGCTGAGGTGGCCTTTTTGTACCATTTACAATTATGTATTCAACCGGTTAGGGGAAGGAATCAATGCATGTTCAACAACATTTCCACACAGAGATATTTTACTGTAACTGTGTAGCTATTGTCAGCTCCGATAAACAACGTCAGCAGGCACGACTCCATGCTTGTGTGGACAGCCAGAAGGTACAAGATAACATAGGCAGGCAATCATGAATATACTGATTAGGGGCATAGATGAACGGATGCACGGCTGGGACACGGGAAGGGGAACTGCAAGGTGAGTTTTGGGAGGCCACAGGGAGTCGGGTATGCCAGGGCCGAGTTGTACAATGTACAATACTGGGAGACGAGAGATTGGGGATCTTGGCATGACTGCAGCATTTTTGTATAGGAATAAAACAAGATAGAATCCAAGCAGGAGCATGTGACTAGGAGATAAGGTGACTGATTGTTAAGACAACTTCGTTGATAAGGACAGGCCCAATCAACTTCAGAACGACAACGTTACCATAATGGAATGTTTGAGGGTTTTGCAAAATGAACAATCTCGGTAATGTTGTAAAATGTGAATGGGCTGCTCACAGACAAATTACCCTCAGACATTGTCTGCAAGGCAAATGAGCCATGTATATTTGTAGGATGAAAGAATGTATCTTTCATTCTTCCCTCCAGATGTATCCATGGCATTGAGAGCTCAAGTCATAAATTCTTTGGTAGGTAGGGTTCAGCAGTGGAGGAACATTGTACAGAAATCTTTCATGGAGAAAGCTGCATCTATTAGCAAGTAATTAACCTGTGAAGTATGGGTCATGCGCCTGAAATATCTGCTGCAGACTCTGCATAGAGATATCAGAACGGGGGAAGTAGAGGATGATTTCTGCTAAGGTTGTACTTAAGAGCCAGGACTGACCATTCTAACTTCTTTTCTATGAATGTGTACTTAAAAAGGTACATGTTTTAACGCGTAATCATTTTGCAGCCAACATTTTTGCCACCTCCATCCTGATGTGCGAGGGAGAAGGAGCAAAATGATAGATGGTTGTATTAGGTGTAGAAGGGTAATGGTGAAGTATTTTTTTCAGTAAGATTTATTCATTCGTGTGTCCTCAGCCTGTGTTATAGAGCACTAGACTTCCGTTTACCAAGGCTCAAGTTGTAACCTCCCTAACAACCTGGGAATCCCCATGGGAGCAAATTAGTTTAACAAGAAAGCCCCCTTCCGTTATTCTACTGCTCTGGAAAACAGGAAGTACGGCAACAATTTACCGGCTGCAAGATGTGCCTCATTTATGGCCAGACAGGGCACTGTAAAGTGAGACGCCTCTGGTTCCATCAAGGCATGTAGCTATAGGTAAGATGGCATTGAGGGTACAAGAAGGACATATACAGCTGGTGTGCACTGTATAGCAGTTATGGTAGCCGATTAATTCAATCTTTTGAACAAAACAGACACTTTCTAGTTATCACGAGTGGTTCTCAAGAAAATTCGACTACACAAGTGTATCATCATCATCATCATCATTGGTCGACGTGATCAAACATGTTCGCACATGTTTACACACGACGGGGTTATACCGCCCCTTACGGGGTGACATACCCTTTCGTATGGCTAATTACAAGACAGGGATGCGCCAGGTCTCCCGTCCGGGTGAATGATGTAATTCACCATGTGGTTGATACGAGACAGAGGTTCGCCAAACCTCCATCCGGGTGATTTGAAGTGAATCACCAACTCCCGACAGAAGGATTTGCACCAACGCACACCGCACCATCGCACGTGTGGGGGTTCTTAAACGTGCATGGGGTATGGCTCTCCCCATACACGGGACCTCCATTTAACGTCCTATCCGAGGGACGACTCATTTTTCCCTTGAGTAAAGTGAGGAAAGTCGTGTAAAGTGCCTTTCCCAAGGGCACAAGACCGGCAACACGGCAGGCGGATTCGAACCGGCGACCTCTCGGTCACGGGCCGAATACACTACCACTGTGCTACGCGGCCCCAGTGAATGAGCAGTAACGTCAATTGCTGAATGTTTCTGGATTTATCCCGATTAAAATGAGTTGATAAGACTGATATGACATCAACATTTGCTAACTTGCTACTCACTTTCTACAGTAGTCATGAAAACACCCAGCTCTGACTATAGATGATGTTGGAAAAATGAGTCATGCCTGTCCATGGTGCTGATGGTAGTGTTGTTCTATCTCTACAAGACTATTATTGTCTAAACTTTGCCACCTTGTGCTAACTTTCTTTATAGGTACCAAAACACTTAGCTCTGACATGATAACAATTAGCTACCAAGAAAAGTCATGATCATGGTCCAAGGTGCTGATAATATTGCGGTTTTAACTCAGCAATACTGTCATTGCATCAAAATGTGATACCTTATCCTCGCTTTCTACATAACGTGCCAAAACACTCAGACAAGAAATTTCTTAACTAGCCACAAGGTAAAATCACATCTGTCTATGGTGCTGATGGTATTGTTGTTTTAACAATACTCTATTGCCTCAGAAGTTGCTGCCTTACCCTCGCTTTCTACATTAGGAACTAACACTTATCGCTGGTAAGAAATAAATTATCTACAATGAAAAATCACATCTGTCTATGGTGCTGATAATATTGTTGTCTTAACTCAGCAATACTGTTATTGCATATGTGCTACCTTACCCTCGCTTTCTACATTACGTGCCAAAACACTCAGACAAGAAATTTCTTAACTAGCCACAAGGTAAAATCACATCTGTCTATGGTGCTGATGGTATTATTGTTTTAACTCTACAATACTGCTATTATCTCAAAATTTGCTGCCTTACCCTCACTTTCTACATTAGGAACTAAAACACTTATCGCTGGTAAGAAATAGATTATCTACAATGAAAAATCACATCCGTCCATGGTGCTGATGTTATTGTTATTTTGACTCGGGAGACACTTGCAATAGCACAAAACCACAATGGATGGGTGGGAAAGAATAGTAATATCTATTTCAAATGATAACTAGATAATCGGTTCAAAATCTAATAACAATACATGTATTGGGTACAAGGAAAGGCCATATCTGCCCATGGTGCTGATGGAATGGTTGCTCTGACTCAAACAGCTTGAAGGGACATGCCATAGATTATGAACACAAAATGAATGCTGTGTGGATATGTAGAAGGGATGGTTGGGAAAAGAACTGAAATAACATTCATATCACAAATATAGAAGAACATCCGTTTTACTCTTGGTATGAATAGACATAACTTGAATCCACTTTTACTAGGATATTGCAACAATGGATTGAATAAATCAGTCAGTAGCCATGGAGGGTAATGACTTCTACCCTGATTCAAATTAAAAGAGACGTCAACGTCAGATGAAGACAGGAATGATTGCAATTTAAAACATGGTAGGAAGTGTGGCAGTCAGACAACTATCACTATCTACCCTCCCAATACCTACTTAGACTGGTTTTGAATAAATCATTAAATTTAAAGAATACCAGTGTTTATAGACATACTTCTTTGAATATCTGTACACGTTTTATGCCCCAATTGCCCCCCTTTGGGCTTCTTTATCATGTCATATTGCACTGATCATGATACATTTATTTATGTGTAAAAGTTGATAATATTTTCCATCTGCTATCTGCACTTTTCCACAAAGAGACGAGGAAGACGTTGAATTGCATCAGCAATACTAAAAGCGATTCTACCTTTTACAAGGTGTATTTTCCAACCACATGGGAACTAGTCTTTCCTTCAGTCTGTTCAATGACGAGATCTCCACATTCTATCATATTACAATAAATGTATATGTTCCTGCAGACGCCAAACTGTTTCAACATGATTACCTAATAAGATATTTGCCAGTGAAGCATCAAATGCCATATCTACAACCATTATTACATCAGTTCCTCACGATAAAAAAAACATGTCCATGTTAGGATACAAAGGGACTTGGGTCACAACTGAGAACCTCATTTTCAGCATCACCGAGTGGAAATAAAACCGTTAGGGAATGCTAAAAGATGCAGTTTCTTCCATTGACTTCAGGCAATAACAGTGGCTGGTGATAAAACAGGGCACATGATGTGAATACACGGGTGGGTTTGGGGAATCGGAACTTGGAAGGATCAGACATCGCACACCTCCAAGAATAATTTCACCATGCAGGAAAGGCAAACGAGATTGATATGGCGACCTACCTTAAATGTCAACATCTGACGTAACGAAGACAAGGGTGACATGGTACGAAGACAGACCGCAGGGAAGAGAAAACAAGAATAGACAAATTAGCTGGTCATTTCTGCCAACACCAATCTGTGACAGCCTTCAGATGGTAAGCTTTCTCTTGAGAAAAGAAAAAGAAATGAAAACCAAACTCTTCCTGTATGAAAAAAAAACAATTCATGTCATGTTGCTGAGACGTGATATGTTGTTTTGCCTTTGTCGGTATCATTTGTGGCAACTCTAGAATGACTGCTGTAATGTCTGCATTATTCGTATGCACACGTGTACTTCTTTATGGTTCATTTTCGTCCATTGTCTTAGTGTGTTTCGCTTTCTTTATTATCCACAATTCTCTCTGCAATTCAATTGTGTACATTTTGATCTTAGATTCTTAACAGAGTTTAATCTTCCAACACATTAACGTCATGGGTGCCCATACTTGATTAGCTCCTTGCAACGTAAGGTACATTATTGGCTATACAGTATAGGGATGGATGGTGGCAGTGGCATATCCCAATGTAGCACTAACATCGTCATCCTGGCATGTAACGGGGCACTTACACTCAACACTGTTCTGAGTTTTTGCCAAAGTGAGCTGCTATCTATTTGGAGGTACTGACATCACTGTAGCTATTGAAGCCCAACTGAAGTGTTGAAAACAGCCATTTCTGACTTAAGAATAGGAATGCTCTAATATAATTCAGGAGCAAAATGGTCCTATTCAGTTCATACTCTGCTGGTAATCTCTGAGTCACACAAGGGCGCTGAAGGTCAACTGCGTGCTGATTTCTCAGTCACAGACTAACCTTATTGACATCTGCGAGATCTCCCATTGCAATTACAGCTGAGGAGGCTGTCAATCAGGCCGTGTGTGCTGCTTTCATGTTTTAAAATTCATCTGGATAGAACTGGTTCAAACTAGCATGGCCTCAGGTTTAAATAGTGCAAGAGTGTGCAGGATATTCGCATAGTGTCTGACAGTGATAAAGGTACATTTATATCCACATCATCGCACATACATATGTATACAGCTGTCTGTACAATATCTAGACTAATTCTGATAGCGGATCGCTACCAAGTCATTTGCAACCTTTCCTATATGTATATATATGCCAGGCAACCGTAGTATGATTAATCTATTCATTAATTTTTATTTGCATTGAAAGGTATGACGTTAAACCAGTAGAGAGCCTAATACCATAGATACATAGATAGATGGGACAAAAATGATTTCTAAGTCGAATAGAAACATTGCTAAACACCTTTGTACCTAAAGGTTTCGTTGGTTAGCAATGAAAAGACATTCCGTCTTTGAGAACACCACCGGTTTCCTTCTTTCATCAGTAAGAAAAGGCAGTCTGTTCTGTTCTGCATGTGTGGTCACACATAGATTATGAATGGCCCTATGGGCTGTTGTAAATCTTATAGAAAGGCCGGTGCTGTAGTTCGACCTTGAATGTTTGTTTTCCAATCTAAGGAAAGGTCATGACAGGCGTGCATGACAGATGGTCGTTGTTTGAGAGTTTTTGACCATAGCTCAGTGGTCTGCGGTTCTAAAACCCCGGTAGTGCGCATTTTTCATTGAACATTACCTATAAGCAGTCATCTATCTTTCTTACTATAAGTCTCAATTTGGCAATTTGTTTTCCAGACAAATTTTTTTCCAGACAATGCTTGGTAAACTACTTGATGATTTACAAACGTTAATAAAATTAAGCAAATGACACTTGTGTAGCTCAATTTTGAATTAAGAAAAATTCCTACCACGTTGTAATAGCGATATGATGTTTTATAATGTTTATTTATTCTTTCACGTGTGTACTTTATGTTCCTTTTATCAGATATTTCATATTTTAGATTGTGTATTTCATGACCCAAATTTGTATAATCAAGCAGCACTTTCTCATGCTACGACCAACGTCTCTTTTGGTCTCTAAACCTTCAAGCCAATTTATCTTTATAATGCATACATACCTGTGGGTTTGAAGGTATTGAACCAAAGTGCGCTGCGCGAATGTCCAAGTATCAAATGCTGATCTTGCTAATTGGAATATGAATATTATTATACCCAAACACTCACGATATTATACATGATATTCTTCATTGGCATTGGATGACGAATGATACCAGAAAAGTTGTAAGCAAGGCGTTTTTATCCGTGTCTATGAACAGTGCATGCATGCTATCAATATAATGTACTGTAATATTACATTTTGGCCGCTTTTATTTTTGTTTTCTCTTAGATATTTTCAGTTGTGTTAATGCTTAAAGGTCGCTAACATTCTGTGGTTAACAATCTGTATTCTGACACTACAACATAATATATTTACAAAAGTGATAAAGAAGGTAATCTATCCAAATTTGGACCGGATGACGTCATTTTGGTTTTTCATTTTCCTCTTACTTCTCTTGCAATTGCTGAAACAATCTTCGGCTCTTTTATCTACCCAAAAAGCCAAATGAAAGTCTATAACCAATGAAACTTACCTCCTCCCACTGGCGCACGTATCGGACCAGTCGGGACAGCCGCAGCAGCTTTAACAGGCTCAGGATCTTGGCCAGCTTCAGGATGCGGAGGGAACGCGACAGTTTGTACAGATCGGGCTGTATGCCTTCGTTGATGATCAAGAAAATAAAATCTAACGGAATAGAGGATAGGAGATCGACCACGAACCAACTCTTGAAGTATCGTTTTCTGATTTGTTTCGGGTCCAACACGACGTCCGCCATGTCCTGTAGCACGATGCCGGTTCTGAAGTTCAGGACAATGTCTATGAGGAAGAAGGCGTCTGACAGGCAGTTGACGATTATCCACCGCGTCTGCATCTCTGCGTTGAAGAAGGATATGATGATGGGGAGTATGACCAGATTCGCTGTTAGGAGTAGCAGCATGATGAAGTCCCACACAAACCTGTAAACAAACAAAAACCTTGAGTAGCTTGAAAGTTCATCTGTGATCTGTGTATATAGATTGCATTCTGACCCAGGCTTTAACCGTAGATCCCAACACAATGACAGGATGGGACTTAAGTTGATCATAAGTTGAGTAGTGGTTCACCAATTGAGAAAGTTGATAGAGATTTAGTAGAGACGGGGGACGCCACAAACCTCCTGCGACTTCTATTCCACTGCTCACCGAGGCACGAATTAGGTCGACATAGGTGACGTCAGAGAAGCGTTGGGGTTTCTCATGCCTTGGGAATAACCCGTGCTGTGCAGTTTACAATCCTATTTTCCCACTGTGTTAGAAATTAACACAGTGGGAAAAGCCAAAACTTCCTTTAATCAGTTGGACTCCCTGTTTCACCCTTGCTACGACCTAAATATGATACGCATATTCTAAAAGCGTTACAACATTGATGGATATGCATGCAAAACAGGTAGACATTACTACGTTACAGAACCGCAACACTAATTAGAACCACGGCGATGAAAAATGACTAGTACGTAAAAACATTCCCCAAGGTCGCATCCATGCCATTACGCTTGCATGCAAGTAGCATTTACCAACAGAACGTACAAGTTAGACACGGAGCATATTGATTTTGTGTATAACGGATAATTTCCCCCCTTTGTTTGCCATCTACCACTCTTCTATTCTTCTTTTATTAAATGTACCATTTATCCTGGTTGGATATTGATTATCAATCCTATATGTCGGAGACAATTTGTTTTGATCGGCACGTACTTCCTTCAGCAAATGCCCCGTAAGCAAAATACCTCGCAACGTCATATCCAAAACTTTCGCCTGAAAAGATGGATTGGAGGATTGAGTTTCACGAGGTAATGGAGGTTTGATCGACAAGTGGTATACGTTGTTCTTCCCTGCTATATTTCCTTCCAGTGGAATGGATGCTGAGATGGTCATAGATTCTTGAAACAATGGTTACAACAGGAAATACGAACAAAGTGGTCCGTGTGGCGGACATTACCAGTATGCCAGCATTAACAGTCACCAAACAAAGTTACTTCCGTGTCTCTAGAGATAGAATCACTAATTAAAAAATATTGCCGGTATTCAAGGTCACAACTAATATTTCAGCGTCGTATACCAGCGTCGTATACGTATAGCTAGGTATTGAGTTGAGCAAGAAGCTTTATCAAAAAGCTCCTTGGTTTGAGGTGGCACGATATTTCATATTTCCAGTGCACCGAAGGGTCTGGTCACATTCATCCTGCGCCCGCAAATCGTGCATGTGGCGCACGTATGCAGCATTCATGCTGATTTGATTTATATGGATGACATCCACGAGCACATCAATTTTCGGCCGTTTCCAAAAATAAGAAAAAGTTTTCAACTAGATCGTACAAAGCAACTGCAAAATGAGCAAAGATATGCCGTAGAATGCAAAACAAAATATCGTTAAACGTCTACTCAGGTCATAGAATGGCAAGGTCAATTCCAATGTCAAAGAAGAAGATGTGAAAGAACAAAAATGAAGGATCCATTGTTCCGAATACAATACTATATGTTTTCAGTCATTTGTTGAACCTTCATAACCACTTAGATTTCATAATGAAGCCAAGTTGTACGTACGGCGGGTTAACGTTGTGCCCTTAGCTTATTAAGCTTAACTGCAAGTATAGACATAGAAAGGTGGGCGTTACTATATTACACCCCCTAAAGTTTCCACAGTCTGTAGGTCATCTTTGATTAACAAAGCGCTTAGAAATAACAGATTTGACATGGCGTAATAATCAGTATCGACCATGTTGCCCTATATTCATTTTGGAACTAACATGCCTATTGTGTGTAGAGACGGTGATGATATACTGTCTGTTCCGGGGGAAAATATTGATTATTCCACCGTCTGTTATGGGACCATTTCAAACAGGGTCATAGAGCCCATTAAAGCTAGTATCCGACCGTACGACCGATAATTTCCTCTTGAGAAAAGCTCCAATGTCCAATGTTCAATGTACAAAATACAGCATGTTGCTACTGGATCCAGGACATTGATTGAGTTAATGGCTAATAAGTGAGGGGACAGCTCTTGACACCGTGTTAACTGGCTGAGCTCCAGTCATTACGCTATTCACCTGTCCTTCTGGGGTATACCCGAGGGTTTAGTGGTAGCGGTTACTATGTATCGCTGACAAGCGTTTAATATATAATCAAAAATACATTGCCGTAACATCGCCATATTTAATAGGTTAGACAGGCGAGGGAATGACCTATTTACATAGTTAATAACATGGTATACATGATAATTTGACATTTTTACATGTATGGGAGTATGTTGATGTTGTTCAATTACTATTGTCTCGATGTCTTTTTATTTGGCAGATTTGAATATAATTAGAAATGACTCTCACACGTGCTATTGTATGCTATTGTTTTTGTTTTTGTTGTTGTTGTTGTTGCTGCTGTTATAAGGTGTTGTTTGTCAAGAGGTCCAGGGAGATTAGTGGTGTGCCCTTCGGTAATGCTCATTGGAAAATGCATATGCACCTACGTCTCAAAGTCTCACAATGCAATGATAGATAAATACATAAAAGATTGCCTTGTTATTAGGAATGATGTTGAAACCCACGATTAGCCATACCTGTTTGTAACATATTACGGATATTACGGATGTCATATTTGTTTTGTATATCTATTTCATAGTTAGCAGTTGACCGTACGAAAGTCACAAAAATTAGTTGTTTTTTGTGCCAATTGAGCTTCTTCTGTAAGTTGTTGCATCTCGAGTTGAGTGAGATCACTAAGGAGCCGAACAGATCAGGTCACTTCCAAAGTTTTGTATTGTTAATTATCGCAGGAAAATTACATCGATCCTTGCGGATGGGGCGTTGAGCCGCCTGGCCCACGTATGCAAGAGCCTCGGGTGTTAAACTTCTCCACCTCTCCCACCTACACACTTGAAACAACGAGGTGCCTGGCGCTTTCCTCTGGCTATCAGCCAATATAAGAAGGGACGTTAACACATCGATAGCCCTCTTCACATGTGTCTGTGACGTGTTGTGCGAGTGCTTCCATTTTACAGTGCTTCCATTTCCTTTTAGTTCCTCTTCAAAAGTGTCGACATTACTATGAGTGACACGCTATCGCTTTGCCCCCAGGGGCCATCCTCTGAACGGCGGCTGCTCGTCTCTTCTGTCCTTCACTTGCCAACAAGAGCCACGTTTGGTCCGCAGTGTCCTTGTACATAGTAACGACATAAGATAAAACAACCGTGTGCAATAACGAGTCGTATAGAACAGCATTGAATGCACATTATGAGTAAAACTACGTCCAAAATAAGCAAATGTTCTCTCTGGAGGGGTTTCATGAATATGCAGATTGAAATTTGATGACATTTTGTAGGACAACTACGGGTGAGTGGTGTGACGTCAGTGTGTGTATATATCTTGTTATTTCAGTTATGATTCTACACGCACAACTCATTTTAGTGCATAAGGATCATATCATAGATTCATAGGTCACAGGTTTTATTCAAATCCATGCCTATGGGGCAAATTGCAAGTAAACAAAATTAAATACTAACATGACGTGATTGAATGTGGGCAAGTGAATAATCTAAATTCTAACATACTATCAAAATTAAGTGATTGAATGTACACAGTGTACAGAATGGGGTTTTATACCTACTTTACTATTGCGGGCTTTGACTTCTTCTTTGAAAACTGTTGAAAATGAAACGTCCCATATTGTCTATAATAAGTTGATTCGATGATCTCAGTAGGAAGAATATCTCTTGTGGAATTATGTACCGTTACCCTTTGCCGAGCTGCAGATCAACATTGAGTGGGTTTGAACGTTGCAAATTCGTTATTTCCAATGTGATGTTAGCAGTGCAAGCTATCTATCGTACAGGTCTGCTGGCCATTACTAACATTTCCGGCACGAAAACCCTTCACAGTTGAATGGGCCAGTTTTCACATCATGTACATGCCCGTCTGGCGTGACAACCCCCACCCCATTACAGCTCATCCTCTCGACCCATAGCCAGTGATCAGGCATATGGATCAGATTTATGGGGATTTTCTGTTGTATTGACTTTTGGATTACCCAAAATACAAGGATTCGTGCGAGGAAATGAAAAGATTCTCATGTAAATCTTACAAAAGGCACGGACCGCGCCAGTCTACAACGGAAATGTTTACATTAATACACGCTTGAAGGTACATACATGATGATTAATCTACATACCTATATATCTGCACTTAATTTATCCTCGGCGTTTAGGCTGTCGTCACAATCCACACTGATGAATTTCATATGTTCCTAAGGCCATATGCGTAACGCTGGGTTAAGTCCCTGACGACAAAATCATTTTTCGTGCCGCGAAAAATTGAAAGAACGAGAACCTTTGCTCCTGATAGACAACTGAATATGTTTGGGTCTCGTTTGCAAGTCTTGATATGCGCACTTATTGGTAGGGAAATATACAAGGTGTGTTTCAAATTTATTTTCATCCCGGGACATATTGTCCGTGATGGTGGAAATTTTACCCAGTAGCGCCCTTGATGGGTACGCCACGCCAACACAAACACGGACGTAAATTAACCCATGACCGTTAAGGATTTTTGTACACGTAACCAGCTCTTGCTGACATTGCCTCTGCAGTCGTGGAAGTGTTCGGAGATTGCAGTCAGTCTTGTAAGCTGACACCTACTGAGAAAATATTTCCTTTCAATTTGCCTAGATCTACAGTTGGACACTTTTCGTGTTATAAGACACCGTTCACATGTTTTGTCGCACGGTTATTATACCCTCGGGTACGTACTCTCCTTACAAGTGCTTATTATGCTCATGAGTTACACTGTGGAAGTCTGCGTGTTTTCACTCAGACCAGATTAGACCGGATTTTATCATCTATCACATGTAGGCTGTAATGGTTCGGCTGTGGACTTCAATTTACAATTTTCATTTGTCAAATTCATGTCCGAAGGTTAATTGCAAGTAGGTGAACACGTGAAACCTTTATCCGCGAGGTAATCTATATCCGTTGTTTTTAAAACCAGGCTATTTGGGAATAGCAAGTCAACGACAGAGGTTTCAAATTGCAATATACAATGTGTATTTTCCAAATATTGCAATTTGAAACCAACGTTGTTGACGCTATTCCTAAATGGCCTGTTTTTAAAAACAACGGATATAGGTTACCCCGTGGATAAAGGTAAAGTAGCGTTAGACACATAGGATACACGCAGGTGACAAGGACAGTGATTGACGTAATTGTAACAAGAGACTTTTGAATACTGTGCGGGCAATATCTAGCTTGGCTGATTTTTGAAAGCAGAGGAAGACAAAAAGCCCCTCTCCAATATCCAAAGCAACACTGATTTGATTTATAATGATTCAATTAACATGCCTTATACATGGGACAATAAAAGTATGACGCACAAGATTCTACAGCTTTCTTGCTTGTTTGTCTTAGAAATCCCAGTCATTATTTTTCAAAAAAGTCATATGTATAATTTTCTTATCAGACACAATTTCAGCTGGCTCTTTGTATAATCATGTTACATTGATTCCTGTTCGGCCAGAGTGCCCCCTGAAAACTGCATTTGTAGCGATTTGGGCACCTGGTAAAGTAATGAATAAATTAATGAATGGGAAAAGCCATAAAAGCAGCCCGCTTACGACAACATAAAAGTAAAAGCCTCAAAGTTTTCTTGTAATTACCTAGTCTCAAAGTCTTCTTTGTGATTCAAACCCCCAGAAGGGACGCCGGTGAAAAATTCAAAGTCGTTTGGACAGTCGTTTGATATCTCTCCCGGCGCATACTGCACTATAAAGCTATATAAGCAAATAATGCGCAGCTACTGATACCTTCTGTAACCAGCCTCCTTAAAAGAAGGTAGCCCTTGACAGTATTAACTTCTCCACTCAACTCAAGAGTCCTACTTCAGAAAGTGAAGATATAGACCTACCTGAAGTGACTGTAAGGGTGTATGATCCAAACACCCGATTCCAGCAGCCTCTCTCTTTCCTTCTCCAGTGCTTTCTTGCTCCCAAAAAGTTTCAACGAAAGTCTGGTGTCAGCTGGATAGAACAGTGAAAGGAACCTCTTCCTGATTCTATATCCCAGGGACCGAGGAATATCAGGCTTGCCCATACTCGTGCGGGAGATCTTCGCATTCTGCCGCGTACGGAATGGCGTGACCATAGGTGTAGCAGGAGCCGATTTCGTCTCTTGTTGCATCTTTGCCATTGAGCCATTTATGAGGTTTTCCTGTTTCATCTCCTGCTTCGTCGGTACCTTCAGTTTTGACGGCCGTTTCGGGTCCTTCCGCGGTTTCACTCCGGGAGGCTCGGCGTGCTTGTCGGGTAGCTGCACCACAGGTTGCTGCTCTACAGGAGCTTCCACTTGTATGGGCTCCCTGGGGCTCTGAGGGGTGCCGCTATCAATAACTACCTTGATTTCTACAGGCTCAGCGAGGGTGTTCTTCATTCTCCCTCCACCGCCGATAGGGACCGGAGTCAGTTCTGTGGCGCGCCTGGAAGAAGCAGACAAAACACTTGTCAGTACATGACCTGGAGAGGTGTATCCAGCCGAGGGTAGCTGGTTAGTCAGCAGCACCGGTTATCTTTCAGCGCTAAGGTGCAGAACAAGCTAACCGTACATTCTGTCGATGCTACCACAGATTCATATGTTTGTTCCGAATGTGTGCAGCAACAGTTCACAAATCTTGGCTGAATAGCATTTTGCAAATCTCAGTACCAGTATCCGCACAGAGGGCGGCTCAGGTAATGTCGTGAATTCGACCTTAAAAACCCACTGAACAAGAAACCCTCGGAAATATTTAGTAGTATTTAAATAATGGATACAACACATATCATACACTATTGTAGATACCTGTACAGTGTACCTACAAGTCATTACATTAACAGATTCAATTCAGCACATCATAATTTCTGCTCCATTTTTGAAAAGAGAAAAAAAACACCAACATATCAATATCCATCGCCGTCACTGTCTACCGACATCAGCGTTACATACCAGTCGAGATCTTCACAGATTTCGCACACCGTCGGTAGTTTTGGGTCGGTCCCCATCTCTATATTCTTCATCATGAAACGGAGTTGAACAAAGAAAATCCCAGGCCTCCTGCCACACACGTATAACACAGACACAACATTCTGTCAGCCGCTAGAGATCTGCTACCATCTCTGAGAAGCGATCTGTCAGATCGGTGCGATGCCCAGCGGAGGGTTGAAGCTCCTCCAATAAGAGCCGGGCGCTACTAACCTCCAGGGTGTGCATGGCGCCGGCGCATTAAAACCGACAGGCTACCCAGAATACTGATGCTAACATTTATAACACAGCACTCATATATCGATTGTTTTTCACCCGTAACCCATGACGTTGTAGCAACACATAAACACACACACATAAAGTGATAGCCGCTAAACTAGACTGGATCGATGGAAAGCACACAATCACCATAGTTCCATTTAGATTCCCATGACTCTTCCGTGACTAGGCTGATTTCTAATTACTGGTAATGGATACGGATGGCGGTATCATCATGACACAGGAAATCATGTTTACAGCTACTGAAATGATGCAGAGATGTCCCCCTTTTAGGCAGATTAGGTCAAAAGTTCTCCATATTCAAAAATGCTGCGTGTGTCGTTACTACTTGCGATATACATGTAGAACCGGTTTCCTTCATTATCAAGTTCTATAATTCTTGCTGTATCGTTCATAAAATCTTAAGCTATGTGTCATTGGTAGGACGTAGAAAAATGAGCGTCTCTTAAACATCTTTGACGTCGTTTGGTGGACCACAAAGACGATGTACATGTATCATGTTTCGTTATGAGGAATCTTCTCCCAATAAACTGCAACTGTTGCCCAATCACCATGCCCTTTAGCCTCCTAAGGGGGCTCTTCTGATGGAATATTAGTTCTAGTGCATTCAGTTTCTATTACACTGGGCTTCCAGTCTACGAGGTCTGGCGACAGGAAACAGGAGAGCTGATATGCCAACAGGAAACGGCCCGAATCATAGAGCCTGCGAATGAGGCTAAGGTCCTCGGGCTACCCAGCGGCGCGCGACAGGGAATGAGTAGTGTTATCAGTGGTACTCTAGTCTTCAGGCAGACGTTGATAAAGATCCCTATTGCGCGACTGGCTTCTTTTCTCATACATGTAGTCTTTTTATAGGCACGTAAAAGGGAAATGGGCCATAAAAACGGGACAATATTCTCTTCTAAAATACGCTATGTAGGCTATGGTACTAAATACTCAGTATGTTACTCACGAAATGAGTTTTGGTACAATTCAAAGTATCAGATATTGATAAAGAGATCAGAAACGCCATCCTTGCTTGCCTTCTCGGCCGTGTTATGACGCGTCTATCTGCTTTATGGTTGTCCCTTTGTAGCCATTGTTGGGCCACTGACCCTTTCCGGTTGCATATTAAAAGATGAGCCTTAGTTAGAAGACATCTCGCGCCAGGGTGAACGTATCGATTTTTCCATTTCTCAGACCTGTGGCTCATGTCTTCCTTGGCGCTCGCGATGGCCCAGAGCTGTCTCCCCGGAGTCTCGTTACATCACAATCGGAAGAGAAGCGTCGCAACAAGGAGGTGCGATGCGCTCCCGCTTGTCTATAAACATTTGTGCGCACACTGTTTCTTCAAATCATCAGTGTGACACCCTTGGCTTTGGTTATAATACAGCTAGCGGGGCCGCAAGCGGGTTGTCCTGTATGTTCTATTAAATCCTCGACACGTTACTTGATCATTTCGCGAACCCTCGTATATTTCGTTGTTCGGTTACGCAGCAATCGAGTTGGAGCTTGTATATCGCGGTTAAATCTTCACCCTAAGCCAAACAGCCCCAGAATAGATGTTGCAAAGTCTCGTTGGAAGGACCTAAGTCACATAATGTTTGCCTCATAAAGAGCGACCAAACGATAAAGAAGAATCATGAAATATTCAAGAAACATGCAATTCCACACAAACTAGTTTGTTAACACTTCATTAGCGGTCAAAGAAGGGCCGGTAGCACTTATGGCGTTACTGAAGATGAAATCTCACGATGTGGGGAACTTAGACTTTAAAAAACCTTGTCAATCAAGGTGTACTTTATATGTAGTATCTGGGGAGTTATATACTGTACATGGGATCTTTCTATTGAATGGATGCAACTGAACAATGGCACACATTTCCAGACGAAGGCACTTTAGTAAATAGTGTTATAGTGTGTAGACTACTTTGGCAAATGTCCCAATCTTCTACACATATAACCAATGTACGAGTATGGCGAAGAAATGTAACAGATAACAGAACGTAGCTAGTCTCTGTGGCTTTTTCTCAGAATGAGACGGTTTACAGGATTCTGAAAAAACATCAAGACGAATCTGATTTGCTAACTTCCACGCCGATGAGCGCTCCACATACTGATGTGGAATTCACTAGTGCGGTGATCTAATTACAATCCAATAGATAAAACGTACTTAATCTTCTACAGCTAAGTATGACTGGTGAGCTATATGCGGAAAGCAAAAATTATCATATTGAAATCAGAGCGCTCTTCCGTACGGATTATGATATTAGCGAATGTCCGGTAGTAATAACAACAGTCCGTAACAGGTATTGAGTATATCTCATATGTCTTGTGTCTGCCCTTTTTCTTGTTTACAAAACCATATTTTCCAACCGCTAACGTTGTTAGCATAGTAGCTAATGTGAAGTAAGCTAGGTTCTGTATAGCTCAGGCCCTAGCGTAGACAGGTGCATAACGGCAGGAAGAAGCGTTTGCCTTCGGGGACAGTAGTGTATGTAGCTATGACCTTGAGAAACCGTGTGTGAATATCAATGCAGACTGGTCTGGAAAACATGACTGAAACACAGGTTGACGTACCCATGGGATGTACACGCACAAACACATCGAGATGACAGTGGCATGGTTTGCCTCTTGCGATGTTCTGTCAGGTGAAATAAAACACAACACCACGACATGATAATGCCTAACGCTTGGAATTCTCATGTATTTTTTTTCATCTTCAGCTAACGCACAGTGAATTGACACTGACCGTCCTTTCTGACCTGATGAATTTTTTTCTGTACGACACAAAAGGAGGTCAATATTGGCGTTTTGTATGACGCCGGCTTCTAGTTTTCGCTCGAATCGTTAGAACTAATGTTAACAGTGTACGTACGTAGTCAGCATTTTGGGAAGATGGGTCAAGCCGTCGTCTTGTCTCCTGCCGCTCGCCTGCCCTTCGTGCGCCGATCTGCGAGTAACAGCGTATACGGACGACTCCTTCTCTTTGGGGCCATGCAGGGGAGTACTAGCTCACATCCTCCCCGTTCACAGGACCTCCATGACACAACGTGCTGTAGAAATGCAAGGATGATGTTGAAGGACGATCAGAAGACCGGCAGCACTCGTGATCATTCAGGGCGCGCGTCCCAATAATTGATCAGAATAAACGACCTTCCGTCACCAATCTCGGCTGACGCTACCAATTTGTAAAATATACACGCTCGGAGAAGAGCTGTCATTGGAGGAGACTACTTACGTCATATGAGTGGCATGATTATATGGCTGTGTGGCGGGGGAGCAGCACGGATTAATTCTATAGTTCGGACTTCGTCTGCAAACATCCCAATATTAAGAAAAGATCATGTAATAGTAGGAAGGAAAGGATTTAGACGAGGCCATGAATGGAACCGCGCGATGGGTCAGGACCTGTTCATACGCTGTAGTCACGCTCTTCTCTCGCATATTTGCTGTCTACGATCGAAGGCGCCATTTCAATTGAAGGCTGTACTAAGCTATTTAAAAGGAGATAGTTAAGTATTCGCCAATGTAGGCTCACATTTAAATGGATTTTATGAAGCACGTATAGAATGTCTCCAACGGGAAGGTAATAGATTAGCTTTAATTAACACCGTGGGTGACCGTCACTTCGATAACTAAGAGAATAAAAGGTTGAGAAGAAATATGCAAACGATTCCACTACATGGCAAATGGTGCTAGCTGTTCGGGTTCCCGTGTTTCAATAGACATATTCTGTCCTACTTACACGATGCTGATACTCAACCTAGCTCTGTTCAAAACTTGCATATATTATATATTCGTGCAACCAAACCATTTCTTGAAATTCTATAAAGGAGAAGTCGTGTGATTGTACTTTTTTTCTCCTGAAAGCCACCGGCATGTGTACACAAATGAGCCTTCCCTTTAAATATCTGTTCACATATATGCCGTATTGTTAAGTATATAAACTTGGCCGACAGTGACAGTTACTGATTAAACAAGATTGTATTTTGGGTCGAGGGGAGGGACAGTCATTAATTAAAATGCGGCTTCTTTTCTAAAGGTGTGAAGTTTCATCACATACGACGATACCGCGGATGTTACGAATCATCCCACTTAAGCACGTAGTGACGTCTTTGTTCAGGCCAGTGGTCCATTTGGTTGGCATGGCTAATAGATGTGGATCAGGCCATAACTTCCCTTGTGGGACTTTCGATTTTGACCTCCTGAACCTACGCCCAATAGTAATCAGGTTCTTCATTTTGCATATATATAGATATACTTATATACTTCAGATGGCAGGCGGACGGATTATCTCGGTCAAGGTCAAATGTTCAATATATACTTACACGTGACGTCACGTCCGCCATGAATTTCAGATGAACCTGAGTCAGACCAATGGATTGACATGGTTATGATGTCATAATTAAGTGAGCGTACGAATTATACATGAGCATTCAGATTCAAATTTAGATTCCAGATTTGATACTCCAACATGGTAGGGGACTACTTCATAGTCACGTGAGTGCAAATGCCCATACAGCAGATTCTAAAACCTTGGCGAAAATAATTTATATTGTAAACATTTATTTTTGCGTCCATGAATGAAAAACGTTCAATCCACATACATATTCGAGCGGTAATGAAAGTGTTACATGAAATTCTTATCCTCCTTAGCAGGCTCTATGAGACGGACTGTTTTTTTTCCTGATGCCACTTCAGTTCTATATTATTGCACTTGGTTTCTATTGAAATCGGTTTCTTATTGCTTGTCCAGCTAACGAAAGCAGCACCGACTCCTGGAACCTTCTAAGTAGGCTAAGAAATTCATGTCTCGTACGTTGGAGTTTCTATTCTCTGTCCTTGGTGCTGAAGTGGGAGACGTTCTGTGTACTTATATCCGTGAAACATTACATAACTTTCTTCTCACTTAGTGGTGGGGGATTTACGATGTTCAACCGACTGGTGTAAGTATGCACAACCTTTGGCCGTCAAAAACGGTCAACCGACCATATTTCACTTTAATTCAATGTACCAAGCTGTGGGGAAAACAGAACTTCACAGGAGGGAGGAAAACATGTGAGAAAATGGCGAAGTTCAAATTGTCACGAACTTTCCTCTCAATATCTGCTCGCAGGATTTTTTAAACAGGCTTTTTACCGATAGTATCATGCACATCCGGCACATGTCAGATACGATCAGTTCTACACATCAACCCGGCACCACCCCCATCGTACACTGACATTGATATCAGAAGAGAACCTTCCCTCGCGACACTATCTGCCCTTTGTGCCCTAGTAGCTAATGTAGGATAAATGACATTATGTCTTTAGGAGATACCGACCACAATGCATTCTCTTTGCGTGTCGACAGCCTTCCCCACGGCCAGTTATAAGGTCTTTCAGCAGTGGCAGAGAAAAGTTAATCTCACCTTCAAATGCTTTTAGTAGAAGTACTTTCGAAGTGTGACGAATGTTCACCCTCCCACACAGCAATGCCTTGTCAACCCTTTGTGGGAGGGTGCGAATGTTCTCTGCCATATTAGCCTGGTTACCTGACATTAGGGCTAACGGTTGAACTGAATCGTGAGTGCCAAGAACAAACTTTCAAGAACAAAGACAGAGTTACTTTGTTGTACAAAGTTTTCTCCTTCAAAATGCGTCCAGAAGAGACTGTCTCTTTCAAACAAAGACCATGTCTGCCATGTCTGTTGCACATCTACACGCACAGCATCCAGGTATTAAACTCTGTGGCGTGTTTATATGATGGAAACTATGGTCATTCCCTTTTAATCCGTATATAGGATCTTTTAAAGCCTATGAAGTTAGGCTCTTCGACCAGAACTGAGCATAAAACATCACATTTTGGATAGTTAAGATATTGGAAGATTTAAAGCAGTTAGCAGTTATTTTCTTGTAATACTGATTGTTTGGATTGCGAGTTTCTTTCGATTATGCATGTCACTTAGCTAACATTCAACATTCAGACTGATCCTGTTAATCAAAATTAGCAATTCAAGTCCAACCAATGAGAGACTGGCTGCAGGTCAATCAAATTATAACATATTAACGTTAAGACAAGGGTGGGTGGGGCTTTGTGATCCATCCATATAGAGAGTTGACAAAATCCAAATAAAATGAGGTACTGAACAAATTACTTAACCATTTACTATCAAAGTACTGGCCAAAAGTTTGTGGATTTTATAAGTTCATATCTAGATTTAATCAAGCTTAAGTTTAGAAATAATATTGCAACTATTGTCCTATCAAATGATACAAACATTAACTTCCAAGTATGATATAGGTACCCCTACCCAATGGGCCAGCAGATGTTGATGACAAACTTAACCATCCTCCCCTGGTTAAATAAATATCATAATGTTGATTGCTGTGCATGTCCTGCTTACTGTCATCTGTCTGTTATGTGTAATAAAATTATCAACATACAACACAAATCATAAACCATATATCATATTTATTCCAATATCATTTTACAGTCATTCAGGCCACTGTCCTGTTTTACAACCTTAAATCTGGGGCATCACACTTAAAATGCTGCCCACATTTATCTAGGCACTCAGTCCAAAGTTCCTTCCATATATTTCTGTGATAGCAATAGGAGAAAAAAAACTGTCCCCAAGAAGTCTGGAGTACCAAACTTCAGAAAAATACTTTTTCTTCATTCTTCTCCACCTGTTTAATTGTAACAATCAGTGTATTTCAAATTCTTGCTAAAATTCAAGTATATGGATATTTTCCTTATGTTTGTGGCAGAAAAGTCCTGAATGGAGATTTCAAAAAAAAGCTATCAAAATTGTAAGATCAGAGTGTGAAGATTACAAGTATTTTTCCTGAAGCCCGTATATGAAATTGTTTCAAAATGCAAGTTTCCATAATCTTTCTGCAACAGTAGGTACACTGTATCACATAAAGTATAAACTATACAGATCATTGTTCCCTAATCACTTCACCTCCACTTTATTTATGAAATAATCTGACATGAACCAAAGATGATACCAAATACTACCTGAAGATGTTACAAAAGACATTTTAGCTGCTTTGAGTGACAAGGTGCAAACATTTTTCATACACAAAACAATCACTATTGCAATGTGATTATTCATTTATAGCAACGTGCAAATCATAAAACATTGCACCATACAGAAACTGTCTTAAACTAAATATTGCATTTGTTCCTACAATCTATGCAAATAAAATTCAGAAATATGTCTAGTGATTCATATTCCTACAAACAAATACAACACAAGAAGCGACATGGACAAATGATAAATGCACCAACACTCCAACAGCATATTTTACATTGCAATGATATGCTGTGATCCTAACCATTATAAAAATCTTAACATCACAACATCATATCTAAGTTGTAACTCATTGTATATCATAGTTTACACAATATAGAAATAGTAAAATCATTTCACAATATTTAATATGATATGAATATCAAGTGGTTCTTCAAGAGAAAGAGCAATATTCATGTCGAGAAAAAGTTTTAAAAACAGTATTACCAGTAGAGTGCTCACATTGATAGTACAGAAGTGAGAAATATTTTCCATTGTAGAGCACAGTAACAGGAAATAGCAGATGGCATTTGTTGCTTTCATCATTGTACAAGGTCAAGGTCCTTCTAACCTCAGACCAAAAAAACAACATTCAACCTTCTTTGACACATTTGCCCGTATCAATATTTTTTGTTGAATGTGTTTTTTTTAATCGAAACATTTGAAAATAAAACAGTGAGCTACAGCAGTGGCAAGACCAAGATATCACTTACTGCATAACACAGAATATACATGCGCTCACCAAGCCAAATGTTTGTCATGTTCAATTGTCTCCTTAAACATGCTAAATGTCAACATTGCTATGCAAGGAATTTACAATTTGAAATTTATACCCATTTCATACACTTTTGACAAAACTTTACTGTAGGAATAATAGATACATGAAGACCAATCAGATGCCTTCTTACAAATTCTAAGTAATCGTAAATCGTTGTTGTCAATTTCATGAAAGACAATTTCATTGGTAGAAAGATGTTGTCATTATTCTATAGGTTGCTTCTTGTAAACCTTAGACCCACTCCCCTATCTGCTAAAAATATAGCCTAGAATAAAATCCTCCATATTGTTTGCATCTTTTCTTCTATCTACTATAAAATGGGGAATCAAAAAGTAAGTACTACATAGTCTATACGATTACAAATTCTATAGATTCCAAGGCTTGCAAATTTGAAGCTAAGAATTGAGGAGCCATAGATTCTGAACTTAGTAGAGTGCCCGAGGGCTTTAAACGTCGTATGTCAAGTCCTCGGCTGAAGCTCTCTCTTTCAGATTGTGTTCTGACAACCTTTGGCCTATTTTCTTCTGTCTCATCTTGATTGTGCCAGATGTGATGAGTCTGCCAAAGCCTTCCTGATGGGCGAATGCATATCCAGATCTCCGAGAGCTGGGGCGATGGGAGAGACGGGAGGACTTCCGTCGTAGCAGCTGTGAAGTGGTTCGCTTGCTGGTCTTGGATAGTTGCTGTGCCAGCCGTATCTGTGCCATAAAAACATAACCAGTAACAATGATCCAATCTATGTAATGCTACGTGTCCTGCCAAAATAAAAGCAAGGCGAGGACCAATCAGTGACTTCTTTTAGAGTGCATAAAAATAAGGAGGGTAAAAGAGAGTTCATTAATCCAAACCATTCCTATCTTAACTACTTCCTCTTTTACAACTCTCTGATTGTAGGATTTTTAGCGAGGTCGTGACAAAAGTGACAAATATGACCCAAACAAGGATCTACAGCCATTTCTGTTAAAAGATAGCTGAATTATACAGTATCACAGATAGTACCTAGAATGTCCTCAAGAATGCCTTAAATCTGCTTTAATGAACCTATGATAGACTTTGACGATGTGACTCACCCTGTCTGACAGCGTCGGCCTGAGGTCTCTCATGAGGAACCTGATGGCCATCACCGGCAGCAGGCAGACCAGAACAGTCAGCAGCACTGTGAACCATAACGTGGGCTGGCCAAACACATTTCTAGCTACACCGACAAAGGGGAACAGGGCCAGCTTGTACAGACCGTCACTGTACACGATGAGGCTAGCACCGAAGTACCAGGCGATGCTTCCCCAGATGAACAAATGGTTGATCCCTGTCCAATATGCTGTATCCAAACCAATCTGCACAGAGAAACAATATGGTTAAAAACAAATTCAATATAAATCAACAACACAAAGTCTTACTAAGGCAACCAGATGACAGATGTAGGTGAGATTAAAAAAACTGACTGGAGGGAATGTTAGATTGCCAGCTATTGACTTATAATCCACAAAGAACAGTGATGCTGAGAAATTTCATCTAGAACATCTCATTATGTCACCAAAACATCTTGACTGAACTGAACTCTTGACAACGGAAATACAAGTATGCTGTGACCATATCAGTACATGTATATATATTATTTACATGTACAGTTGCACACACATCTTAAGAGCATTTTACAAAATGGCAAAGTGTTACTGAGGAACAAGACATGGCCCCTTATTTCAGAACCAGCAAATAAACTTTGTCTTTGTAATACACCTTGCAAGGCTAGAAACTACATGTAACGTTATGTCCCATAAGAACACTTCTATACTTAAAATAAATGGCATATAAAGTCATTTCAAGCTGACCAGAGAAAATTAAAAGAACTGTTTGACAGGATGATGATGTTTGACAGGAATCTCCATTCACATATCCTACTACTTTTTGTTGAAGGAATATGTAGTATTTTTAAAGTTGAAAATCTTCAGCCTTCTGGACACAGAAACACCCTGGTTACATGTCTCTGCTTTGATCAATGTTTGCTCAGGAGACACAATAAGCGCATGACCATGACAGTTACCATCAATTTGGCAGAACAAAATTGCTTTCTAGGCCAAGTCATCTATCAACTCTCCCAAGTGATTACTCTATCCATCATGCAAAAAAGTCATAAAAGCAATTTTGAATTTTGAAAAAAAAAATCAATTCTAATTTGATATAGTTTAGCAATAGTGGTCCAATTATCTATATTCACAAAATATTTTCAACATATTGCTTATATCACAAGCCACCTAAACACTAAAAAGAAGAAGAAGACTGTATCAGCACATTTCAGCAGAAAAATGCCCACAAAAGTGGCATGTTAGTGGGATTGAAATTACAAAGTTAATGACAATGGATAATCAATCATTTGTTAAGCAAGACCACACGATCACTTAATCTCAAAGCTGTCTTACAATTCTAATGAATATATATAATTTCACAGCCTTTTTCTGTATGCATATGTTAGCTGGTTGTTTATGTCAGCAGTAGATTACCTTAGGGCATATCTATAACACCAGAATCACACAGAGAAGTGCCCCTACTCTTGTTGATGAATTCTCAAGATGTGGCTCTCCTAAAACATCCAGCTCCACACCATCCCTGTCTCCTTCAACATAAGCTAAGAACTCAATTTTACACAACCTCATTTTCCAAAGGCCACAATACTGGGATCTGCTAGGGATTCCAAATAAGACTTTAAGTCAACAATCCAACCAAAATAACAAAAAGCATAAGAAATACTCCAGCTCACCTGAAGGCTGACTGTAATAACAAGTGCTGTCCCAATGGTCAGACCAAACACTTGATGAGACTCAAAGTCCTGCCCATCATTCCTCATGGCCTCACAGATAGCACCGTATGGTAAGAAGAACAGGGCCAAAGACGTCAGGACACCGTGCAACAGGCTGATGAGGAAAATCTTCTTGTTGAAGAAGAGGTTGTATTGCCCTGGCACGTACAGCTTGGGGTACTTGACACAATTGTCTTCATTCACATCCTGGTCAAAGAACAAATGCTAGCATTACTTTGAAAGTTCATCAGTGAAAATTTGGTATACAAAATCATGAAAAGGATCTTAATAATTTCCAACACAAAGACTGGACTTATTGAATTTTTCCCCATTCCTCTGGCCTTCGGCAGGATAATTGAAGAATTGAATGCTTAGAACATGTAACATTTAACCCTTTGCTCAGGTAACATTACTGGAAGATAACTAAGAAACTGCATCTTCAGTTGCGCTGAAGAACACCAAGTAGAGGCTAGGTTGAAAATTCGGTGAGTCAAATCTTTGTGTTAGAAAATGGTTTTAGCCTTTTCTACAATAAACACAGATTTATGTTATGAAACAAGAAAAGTCCCTATGTTTTTATGTGGAATAGAACTGAACAAACTCCACTAACAAAAAGCAAAATGTGAATGTAATGAGTTGAATCTGTCACCAATACCTGATCAAAGAGGGCCATGGCCAAAACTGGCAAGGATGTGTACATGATGTTGTAGAAAGTGATGAACCACTGGTCATAGACAGTCTAAATGGGGGAAAATAGTACAATTGAAAAACATCAGTGTGTAAAAGAAAAAAAAAAGTAGTCTAAAATAGATTAATAGAATGATGTTTACTTGTTTCAAGGGGGACTTAATTAATTACATCAAATTAGTCTCGTGTTGTAGTTTTTGGGACAGTATTTTACTAGTCTGTAGACTATGCATGTCTATGACTATGCGGGAGATATATTAGATTTTTAGTTCTTCTGTGTCTTTTAGCTATCAAAAGGTAGTGCTGCTTTAAAACACTGGTTATACATGTACAAAAAAATCTACATTTGTGTACATTTAGCACATTCTCACGTGTACATTTAGCACATTCTCACAAAAGCTTGTTACTGGTATGTCTATTTTCAATTTCACAATTTGTGCTGATTGTACATCACAATGACAATTTGTGATGATTGTACATCGCAATTATTGGCTTGTGAGTGTTTAACATTATCATGCAAAATTTAGCCCTTTAAAGTTTAAATCTTACCTGTGCTGAAAATCCCACAAAGAAAGAGTACCAGAAGTGACAGAGTGTGAAGGCAAAGTTCTTGTAGAAGAAGTACTTCAGAAACTTGCACATTCTGTAGTAGGACCAGCGGCCATGGACCAGTAACAGCCGCT
The DNA here is from genome assembly GCF_000003815.2 of Branchiostoma floridae. NCBI lineage: Eukaryota > Metazoa > Chordata > Leptocardii > Amphioxiformes > Branchiostomatidae > Branchiostoma > Branchiostoma floridae. Next base: position 19,982,204 of record NC_049980.1, on the reverse strand, counting down.
CTAGATACGTTCTCGTGTCAAGGCAGAAACAACAAGTCTACTGTTACAGTACAAGTGCCTAAAGGAATCACCAATCGTGATTGCAAACATGGCATTCAGGGCAGTGTTTTACTCATGTTAATGCGGCTTTTGATACCTCATCAAAAAGCAAAATGAGATAGATCCATATTGCTCTCTTCCAATAAGGGTGAAAAAAATATACAACCGGAAACTTTAAGATGTGATAAAACAAGACTTAGTGTAATACACAGAGATACAAATGTACCTGCTTGGTAGTTACAGAAAGATCACATTTCTCATGATGCCTATCTATATATGGAATGTATGCATTTATTTATAGACAATATTCTATGGATGTGAAAAGTTCCTGATTCTAATGCTTCTGCTTCTATCAAGTTAAGCTTTGCTATAATAGGTAAGGGTAATTCAAAATGAACCACAAGATACTTAATAGGGAAAATGCATTGTATGATGGGTATGTTACTTGTGCAAAATGGAAATGTCTACAGTGAGAATCTACTAAAGTCATCATATGAAATATTAATGAGTATTTCAGATGTTTTGAAGACATAATGTACAAAGAGCAATGTGAAGTACAAACTTCATGTTACACAATATAGCATAAAGTGGGATAGGTTCTTGATTGAACATGACAGGGATTGCACATTTTAATCAACTTTCTTTTGGCATCACTCTAGGTACGTAGCTACACACAAAACTAATTGTAAAGGATATCTGAACTGGGCAAAGGAAAAGTCACTGGCCAAGACAGCCTGCATCCCCTCCTGGCCACTGATGCCAACTCCAATATGGGCAGCTGCAGAACAAAATTGAACAGTCAAATAAAAAAATTCATAATTGGAAATTTCATTGCAAACTACTAGTTGTTGTCATTACCAAGCAGATTTCCAAAGAAAAGTGCAGGATAGGTTAGGAGACTTAGGACGATGCAGAGGAATCTACATGTATATCTAGATGCATATAAAGGCAATGCAACTATCTATAGCAGTTAAACACAACCACTACTATTAGCCCCTTGCTGTAGTGTTTGCATGTCCCAGGTACTGTCACCGCCCTATACACCTAAAGGTGTGGGAGGGAGGTGTGGGAGGGTTTGTTAAGCATCAAAACTTCAAACCTTTGATCATGCTGACATCATTGGCTCCATCCCCTATTGCCAGGGTGACGGCCTGTTTGTGTTTCTTGACTAGCTCCACCACCAGGGCCTTCTGTAGAGGGGTGACTCGGCAGCAGATCACTGCCTTCGACAGGGACGCCACGTTCAGGAACTCAATTTCCATCTCTTTCTCCAAAGCATACACCTAGAAAAAAAATTCACTTTAATTCAAAGTTTTAAATTTGTAGGCAAGTGTAACCTGTAACCTGATATGCTGTCAACTCATACTCTCATGTCAGGCCTGCAATATATCCTTACCAGCTGTCAGCCAATCAGCTGCTGGATGGAAAGTTACTGGCCAGTCAAGTTGGAAAGTGCTAACACAGCAAGGACAGATCCCATACCAGTACACCAGGACCATTGCTTGATATATACAAGTGGCTGGCTTGCCATGAGAGGATGTATCAACCCAGAACATGGGAAAAAGACTCATGGCCTTCTTTACAATTAAGAAAAATGGGCCAAGCTGCAGCTGAACGCTTTGAGAAACAACGCATGAGGGACATCAAAAAGAGGAGCATAACCAGGATCTGTGGAGCCCCAGCATCGATGAGCAATGATAGAACCAAGTATGGTCATCGAAAGAACTCTGCCAACATAGCATGATTTAGACAGTTTTGTCAACATAACAGAACAACCAAAATTCATGTTTGTCATTACAACAAGATCCAAGCAAATGTAGGAATGATGGGCAGATGCTGGACAAAAACTTGTCACATGGTTATAAGAAATGAGCTGAATCTGGAATTTGTGATGCTAAGCATAATGTCACAAACACTAGGGGGATAGGGCACAAACCTGAATGTCTTCTGGAACATTAAGTGTGTCTTTTGATAAGGGGATGAACCTGAGAAACAAGTAGTACATGTATAGAGTGTAGATAACTTTCAAATCATAATTTTCACAGTACAAGGATCTAAAAACCATTCAATAAGCCTAAACATGATGCTACAGAAGCAATGAATTCAGCATGGATTCAGCATGGATAATGCTGAAGAATTTTGCATTGGCAAATACATTTCTTTGTTTCTCACCTCCCTTTTGTAAAGCTGTTTAGCTGCCTTTGCCAATTTTTAATGAACTGTGCAAGAAAATTTTAGCCCTAACCTGCGGCTGAGTCTGCATCCCCCATGATCATGCAGCAAGCAGTTACTAATATTAGTAATAAGCAAAGTTCATTATACCCTGAGTAAATGTTGAAATGTTGCCAGGTAAGAACATTTAGAGTGTGAAACAAGGAAATCTACTTTGTATTCTAACTAAAGTACCTACTGACTGATGAAACTATTCACAGATGTGAGAAAAGTTGCCAGCTGTGATAATGATGTACGAGAGGACTCTTACTAAGCTGTGTCCATTGATGACCAGGGCGAACTCCTTGTCCCCCATGTCCACCATGCTGGTCGCCCTGGGGTCCTGGATCATCACGTCCCGACATCCCACCATGTCTTTGATTTTCTTGAAGGCGTTTGCGAGCTCCACTCGGACCTCCTCCTTGGAGTGCGCCCCCACGATGAACACATCCTCCATGTCATCCGTCAGCATGTTACAGGAGTATCCAATGTTGATGGCGGTTTCTGCACAAATATAGTAGGTACCCGTGTAATGCATATAACTCATACATTATTATAAATTTCATACATTATTATAAAATTCATATATTATTTTAATTTTAACAGGTGTGGATGAAATATGTTATATTCATAATGTTTCTTCTTCTTCTCCTGTCAAATCTTCAAAGGGACTCATCTCCGTCATTCCTGGGCCTTGAAATGACTTGAAATTTGGCACAATAGTAGAGTGGGCCAATACCTGACCTGTTTTTTTAACGTTTTTTTAAATACACTTTACAATGATTTTATTTGGCTTACATGTACATCATGGACCTAACCAAAGACATCTGAAAATGGTCCATGCATGCACTGGCTGCAAAGTAGCTCCTCTTGCTTTAATACTTGCAAAAGTATGAGGCCAAATGGTGATAGGAACCACCATATACAGTCATATTCTGATGTTGTTGTTCTCCCACTTTAGCGTTATTTTACAAAATCCAAGAACCAATAAATCAAGTTATTATTACCATTATTTCAACATCAATTTATCAATGAATTAGTATTTTGACTGAATAAGGCAAACTATGCAATACTGCCTTGAGTAATGACTTCCATCAATCGTGTTGTTCATCCCTTCCATCATTTTTTATGTAGAATGACAACATAGGAAATCCTATAATCTTGATGAATAGGGAAGGGGCATCATTTTTTCCCCACAGAAATGTCAAAGTTACATATGTAAAAGAAACTGGGCATGATGGCCTTTCAGTTCAGTTCAGTTATATTGACATATGGTACATGTATTTGCAGCCCACTATGGATCACTGATGAGAAAATGTTGTCCACTGGTCCAAAGTTGGTCCTGTGATCACTCCGTCATGGTTCAAGGTTGCACTTTGTAAAATACCTTTCTTTACTTTTTGCTTTCAAATATGTGCTAACAAATCAAAATAAAACAAAACAAACAAATTTCTGGTATAACTTTTGCGCCACTATTGTATAGTGTTAATGTTATGAGGGGTTTGGACCACCCCCATGCAACTAGTGGTAGAGTCCTGTTGTTCATCATCATGGGTTCCATTTAGATGTTGCCAAAGAGATTGTGCTCCTGACTATGCGCTCACTGTCATCCTTGAGTCGTCACCGTACGTGTTCCCTATTGGCGTTGTCAGTATCAAATAAGGATTCTTTCCAGCTTTACATTTTACTGCAATTTTTGCAGTGGTTTTATTTCGGAGTAGGAGGGAAAAGTTATGTAGCTGAAGCAATATGTGGTACAGAATTCCAGGGAGATATACTCCTGATGTTACAAAGTTGTGGTGGGGGCAGTATTCTGTGTTCCGTCATTACAGAAACGTTTGAGCAAGCACATGCTTTCTTTTGTGGTTTCACCTATTACTAATTCTAATCTTTTTTATGCTAAAGATGGACAATTTCATCTGTCAGGATAACACTAATACAAAAACTAAGAACAATTAAAGTATCTCACCAACCTTGTTTGTCTCCTGTGAGAACCCAGATCTTCATGTTTGCCTATAAGATATGTACAAACAATAAGATGATTCTGTTTCACTCTTTAAATAAATACAATCATGTAGTGACCAGAGTATGTCTACAGTAAAATTATACTCCTTTTCAATTAAAATCTAAATCATTTGTATAGGTTTAGAGTCATGTTCACATAATTGTTAAAAAATGAATATTGATAACAACAGAATGATGCAGCATAATTATTTTGTCAAAAAAATATGTACAAGTACAGTAACATTGGCAGGACATACGGCATCAAACACACACGCCTGCCAACTTTAGGCAAGCAAACTCAGCAAAGCAAAAGGATCAACTCATGACAGGATGAAATCTTCACTAGGACTAAGAGCAGACAGTAAGATCTTACTAGACACAATCGTACCTATCTATACATGTATGTAATTAGCTGTACCCATGTTAAAGGATTATGCAGGCACCAAATGTATAATTAGTCAGCAGTAACTTTAAAGGAGATGTAACAAATTCCTAGTATGTTGTTAGAAAGCTAAGATAAGACTTTGAGAATCCCTACATACATCAGCCAGATTAGCAATTGTGTCAGGTACTCCATCTTGCAGTTTGTCCTCTATAGCTGTGGCCCCCAGCAGCATCATATCCTGTTCTATCTCCTCATACACTACGTCAAGCTTTTCGTCACGATCTTCCAAAGATGTGCTGCATTTTGAGAAATCCAAAGGTTATTAGAACTTTGCTCCATATTGTGCAGGATAGAGTCCTTGTTGATTAGACAATGTATAGTAGTAGATCTAAGAAGACTCTTGCAATGTTAATCGTTACATTGCAGAAATATGTTTGGACAGATAAAGAGCAAAGCTGACATCTAGAGCAGAAATGTTAAGTCACAAACAAGTATGACAGCAAAAATCTTATCATATCAAGACTAGTAATTACCTATTCTAATAGATGAATACTTTTGCCTGTTGAAGAAACACTTGTAGTATTTAGCATATTTGATTTTGCAAATGCTGGTACAAAGTTCTTGCATTCAACAAACAGCTCACATTTGTTTAGTATAATATGAATCATATCAATCTATGATCTATAAAATGCTTTCCTGGTAGTATTGTTCAAAGCTAACAAGAATATTATTAAAGTTCAAAATATTATCTAGTTTTCAGAATACATAGTACCGCATAACTTAATATATATACAATTAGTGAGATAAATGACAATATTCAAGACCTGCTAAGTTTAAGGTCAGGACTTTGTTTCCTTTCTGTTAGCTATTCATATTGATGATAATAAGAACTTTGGCAACATGTAGTATGCCAGATAAATTTAGATCAATCATCCATGTAACATGTGCATGTACAGCAAACCTAGTTAGCGAAAAGTCAGTACATGTGTCATCCTCCATGTGTGGTACATTGCTGCATCCTTGCTTACCTAGCCTCATGGTGCCTGGACTTCCACTCCTCATAGAAGTTTGGGTCCAGCTCTTTTGAAGCCAAACACAGTGTCCGCAGCCCATCACAAGCAAATTTCTGTCAACACAACAAAAATTCTATGTAGCACATGATACATTTATGAGGGGATCACAAATTGATATCAAGACTTCCTAAAGCACAGAAATATTTTGTACACACAAGTACCAGTAGGTAGATGTACATGTGCATGTATGTTGGAATGAACCAGAATGGGTCCATTATACACAATTTATGTCTGCACCAACATTTGCAGCCTTGTGTACCTAACCAAGCAGCAGCCCTGGTTAGCCAGGGTACAATCCAGCCTTCAGGTGTTGACCTGGATAGCTGTCAGCCAATCAGATACTCCACCTGTCCTGGTAACAACAGCTGTGCATGTGATGGGGAGTATCTGATTGGCTGCAGCTGACCAGCACCTAGAGGAAGAAATTGCATCCTGTTTACCCATGCTTGAGTAACATAAGCTGCAGGGCTGGGAGGGAAGGATGCCAGATTTGTAGTTATGATAGGCAGATGATTAATCCAACCTGGCTAACACAACAAAGTAAACCTCTTCTACACAATACAGGTCAACATAATAAGTGACTTGGCTCGGCAAGGTGTCTTTTTACTCACGTTCAGATGCTCCGTGGTTACTGTCTGCAGATCAGAGCAATTCTGACTCAGGTGTTCGTAGATGATGGAGTCTGCACCTTTACACAACAGCAGCAGCTTCCCTTCAGTAGTCCTAACAATCACCTGAAACATACAAACATACATTCATGTGCATGCACACAAAGTCAACTTCCCATTGACCTATACCTTATGCCATCAGGCCCCCCAATTTATTTCTGAGTTCTGGGAGGACACATTAGTGTACCTAGAAGAACCAACAAACTCATACAAGTGATCGCTGTTGTTGTTTATATCCGGGGTATTCGACTGCTGGTGCCTACCAGGACGTCAGTAGATTGGATTAAAAATTGATATTCAAAATTGTACATCAAATTACTGGTTAATATGTCAATCAATCTTTTGCCAAACACCTGCTTTTTGCCTTCCACTACGACACCTTGACATCATCGCGATCGCTCGCATTAAGTTCCTTCAAAAAAAGTTACTGAAAGATGCATTTTATGATTTATAATTATATGCAAAGCAATTCATAAAATGCAAACAAAATTTAGGTACTTACATAATACATACTCATTATACTTACCGACATTCTTTTGCGAACGTTGTTAAAGTCTAGGATATGCAGAAGCTCATAGGTGACGTCCTTATCCTGATCCTTGATGGTGATGGTGTTGGGAGTACGTGCCTGAGAGGAGAAGTTTCAATCATACTTTGAAATTAAAATCATATGATTAACTATCTAAAAAAAGTGAGTATGTTGTTATATCCAAAGCACACTGAATCTGTAGTTTCAGACAATAGTAACTTATGAGAAAAAAAATTCCTATATTCAAGCCAAGAGACAAAGGTAGATCTAAACTTTAAAAGTTTGTGATATCTGGTCCAAACCAACTGATCTTAATGAACTAAGCAATAAATAGACAGGAAGGTTGCTAACTCACCAGGAACACAATGCCAAAGTTTTTGGCTGCAGACACCAATGCTCCTTCATCTGGTGACTGTGCCTGGTACTCAAGAAGTCCTGAAGATCAAAGATTACACATGTACATATCAAACTATAACAAAATAAATCATGTCATTGTTGCTACAACAACGGGCAGAGATAAATACCAAATAGTACAACAAAAAATGTAGTTACTCAAGCAACTGGATATGATTTTGTAAAGAGTCAAACATATCAGATAGAATCTTCCGTCAGTGACAGAGCAGAAACAACATCCTGTACTCAAATAATAAGCTAATTGACTCATCTGCATCAACCCTGTCTAGACCCCATTTTACTTTGTTTCCTATTGGACTATCTAAATTTTGTATTCATCTTCTTTACATATCAATTCATAGTTACATAAAACCTGCTGTTCAACAAGATCTCCTCAGCGTCACTGATGAAAGACAGTGGAAACATCTGGACGATTTGCAAAATCATATCCAGTTGCTTGAGTGACTGCCATTTGGCATCTCTTATTACAACCTTCATTGACATATAGATAAATCCCCTTTGTCTTCTACTACTAGGGGGCTATTCATATTCAATGTTTTATGTATGTGGCATACTTGCAATCTACCCTTTAAAGCTCTGGCCAGCTCTCAGCCAATCGGATCCTCTCATGGCTAAGTTATCAACCAATTATGTTGCCTCTGGTTAACTTAATCATTAACAACAGCCAGACAGGAAGAATGGACTAGTAAATCAGGCCCTGGCTTACTAGGGTAATTCAAGCCCCATGCTTGGTAGGCTGTTATTCAGTATATGAAAGAGCTTACCATTCTTTTCTTCCGGCATAACCGTGTGACAGAGGGCCAGGAGGCGGAAAAAGTTTGTCACATTTTCGTCTCCTTTCTGGATGTCATCCAACAGAGTCTGGTCATAGAATGTGAAGCTCTTATCAGAATACACATTCCCAGAGAAGTCCACTTTCTTGGTGAACTGTAAAGAAATCAAAGGAGAAGTGAGGTTTTACAGCTTTATTACAACACACCTAGCAAAACACTAAAAACCTCTGAAGCAACCAAGGTCAAGTGGTACATTATCATTGAAAGTTGCAAGGTTAAAAGAAGTTTGACAAGACATTCCCTATGCATAAAGCATGAACTCCAGAAAATGCTACCGACAATGCACATGTACTTGATGTATTTCTTGAATTATGCAAGCAGAGTAATGCAACTACAAGGTAAATATCAATTATTGATTAGTTTTACTATCAAGACATATATAATGTATTGAAATACAAGTGAACCTTACAAAGAAGCACTACTGTACTATCAGGAAGACCAGTAGTGGTATCTTTTATTTATGAGATTGTACTAGGTGGAATGTCTACCTTTTAAAGTAGCATTACATACTTCACTACACTATCTGGTGAGGACAAATAAACAGCCATGTAATGCTGACAGTAAGAATATTGAGGTCATGTAAAAATAACACTACTTCCCACTTCATAACTTCTTATTGAAATACTTAAATGTAAAACTACATTCTGAGATTTCTAGATGATACAGACATGTACAAACTGTACCTCTGTTATGTCCATGGGGTTGCCATCCTTGTCATACACGTCTCCTACAATAAGAAAGGAAATCACAAATTACAAGACAAATTACAGGGCCCAAGATTCTAACCTTTACGATTCTTGTCTATACATTGATTTCGAAATAATACTATAAATTCTCACAACCACTTGCACAGAGGGGTCACTACAAACGATGACAACAAAACATTTGAACAAGTTGCAAGTGCAGAAGTGTTATAAGATGTATGTAAATTTTATTTCTTGCATGGTTACATTTTGCCATTACACATCATTTGAAGAGCTACATAAAATGACGATTGACCTTAGCATGCATTTGTTACCACTTGCTACTGATAATATGTATGGCCAGGGCACATTTATCATAACTAAATCTTTCAAAACCTTCACCCGAGGTCCATAATAATAAATAGTTGTGTCAATCTCCAAGCAGATCCGACAGTTGTGGTCATGTTTAACTTATGGCATTCTGTCTTTTCCTACTATTCTGTAGCAAGAGGCGAGCAGAAAAAAATGTGCATCTCAAGAAAGATATTCAAATCACTGCAAGATACATGCAAGGGAAACCCAATGTCTACTTGAAGATTACAATTATGTGGTTTTCCAGCCAAACTTTAATACTAAACTTTGCCTCAGGGTCTGTATCATAAAATCAGAGATAGCAAAGACAGAAACATCACTGCTTCCTCTTGCAGGACATATAGAAACTGCAGTATACACCCTCATGAACACAAACCACACACTCACACAGACATCAATACATGTACAAACAAAGAAAGAATCAGTACGATATTAAGTAGATGTTAATTACAATCTCACCGTATAGTTTCCCATTGATGGAACACTTGTTGAAGGCCATGATGTTCTGAGTTAGCGTCCCAGTCTTGTCGGAAAAGACGTACTCAATTTGCCCCAGCTCCTCATTCAGTGTAGTGGTACGTGCCTTGGCTGGGGTGTGTTTGGGAGCGTAGTACATTTTGCTGTCCCAGTTGATGAAGAGGCTATGGCCCATCCGAATGATTTCAACACTGCAAAGGGGAATATATGCTGATTGACCTACATCACACCACAGCTTATACATTATCAGAAACAAATCTAACATTATACATCATCCTCAGGAAACACCTATAGCATGAGGCCAGAACAGCTGGATTTTTTGTTTCTATATTTCTTGAGGAAATCAATGGAGGAAACTGGGAAAAACAGGTGTTCTGTGATAGAGCAAAATGCTACCACAGGAGCCACAAACATACTAGTCTGGTTGACATTTCAAACTATCAATTGTCCTTACCTGACATATAAAGAGATGGGCACCACAGTGTTGAGGATGATAATGTAGGACAGGAACACTAAGGCTGCAATTTCAGCAGGGTTGTTTGTAAACACCTCCCATGGCAGGTAAGCTCTAAAGTACTGCAGAAGAGAGGAACATGTTACCGGAGACTCAAGGTATTATGGTGATGCCCATGATCCAGTCAGAAGTGCCCCCTTACTGCCTAAATATGCACTGCAGGTGGAGTGTTACATATATGATAAAGGGATCTTGTAAAATTGTAACAAGGATACTGGTAAAATACTAAGTTGTGATAACAGCAGCATTTTCATTCAAACATCACTCATCTACATATTATTGAGTGAAATAAAGTAACACAATTCCATGGCAATGGCTTTGTCTTAACTATACATGGCTTGTAATTAAATTTTGCCATATATAAACCTATAAATTTCAGGGAGCTAGAAAACAGTAGTAAGTAGTAAGTAAATGATGTACATTCTAGTACACTGTATTTCTACATACAACAATGCTAATGTCATGCATTGGCAGTGTGTTTTCGTTTCTTTAGTTCAGCTTTTTCACAACACAACACAGCAAACAGAATAGAAAAAGAGGATACAAAATAATGTACATCCTTTTCATGGTTTCTGTCCAGTTAAAAATAATACATCATCATCATAATACAAATGCATAATGATACGACTAACAAAATGTATATATACAGATATATGTACATACAAAAACAAATACGGTATACATTATACAAATGATGGACTGGAGTTAGCCTAGGCCACGGGCAAGTGTACCATTGGTTCAGAATCCTCTAACATTTTGAGAATTGATTGATCAAGTATTGAATGCTCTTGCTGCCAATAAACACTCACCTGCCCAACATATGATTCCCAAACCCCACATGCTATAGCACATATGAGTGCCATGCACACAAGGAAGCCAAAGATCTGTAAAAGAGAACAAAAATGCGATGTGTATTCAATCGAAAACTTTGTACAGTGTGCATTTTCTGCTAATTTGAAGGTCTATTACACAATTTGTTACCAAAAGCAAACCTGTATAAATTACCTCCTCTGAACAAGGACCACTTGGCCAATGTTACCACATTTTGGTGGTCATTCGCATAATTTTTACCCATTGACACACGCATAAGAACCCTGTCTTTAGTAACCACATGTCCGCATAAAACCAGATTTCATTGGTCCCCTCAGTGGCAGGTTTTAATGTGACTACGATTTGCTAGAAAAGGGCTCTTTCATGTACACTATTATGGTTGTTTATGTATCCATGGTCTTGATAAAGATTCTTGTTTCTTGGTGCAGCTGCCACCAGAACCAAAATGCTTCTGAAGTGCAACTAACTCCTTACCCAGAGAACAATGACATTCATCAGCTGGTCGATGTGTGTTCTTTTGAACCTGGACTGGCCGCTGTTCATCATCAGCTTGGTGTCCTGCCCGGCGAACACGACCACCCCGTAGCACCACTGGGTGTTGCGCAGAACGCAGCCGCGCAGCATGATCTGGTCATTGCAGAGTGAAAACTTCTCCCCGTTCCACTCCAGAGTTCCCTCAAACTTGTCAAGCTTGTTGTTTGGAGGTTCACATGTGATGTGTCCTGCAACAGGATTGAAAACACAAGTAAAAGATTAATTATCATAACCTACTACGAGATGCCATTATCTGAAATCATCTTTGAAGATTTGGGTGTGCAGCTGCAGTAGCAAGACAAATGTACTAGCAGTTAGAGTTATACTGTTTTTTTAGGGGACAAAGTTTACAAACCATAGATATAATGACTGGGAAACAAATTCAATCATAATACCAGAATTTTGCATGTAAAGATGCATGCACACAAGATCATAAACTTATTTCTCACCATTAAACTGTCCAAGGCTGTGGATGTCATCTCCCAACTCAGCTGTTTCCACCAGAGCCTGTCTACACTTCAAGTTGGTCTCCCTGAAAACACACAACTCCACTTAACCCTATGACATTATACATCAGTCTTTTAGTTATCCCTTTTCCAAAGCCATCCTTAAGTTTTATCTTAGAAGCTCATCATATCACAATTTGAAAGTGTCTGGGTATCTTTCCTACATGTACAAAGTATTTAATAAACCTGCATTTGCTTGCAAATACTGAATATCCCATTTATAATTATGATTTATAATTTATACTTGTGACCGACTGCACAGCAGCCGACCTATGATGATGAATTAAGATAACATTTATATGAAGTATACTTTGCAATCAAAAGTTTTCAATATGGCAAAAAAGTAGCAACTAAGGTATCTAATTTGCACAGATACACACAGTAGTCTGCAACTAAGCTGACATATTCTCAGGGGATCTGACAGACATTATTTATACATAACTTAATAGATATAATTTATATAAAATTCTGGCTCCTCACAACGGTAAATGATGATAAATACATTTAGAAGATGTAACTTAAATTGTAAGGTAAGATTATTTACCCATCAAGCTCTGCTGTTTCGATGTAACAAAGGCCATGAGGTTCAGACGTGGATAGCAGCAAGAGGTCAGCCTGTGGCAAAGGGTACAAAATACCACAAGTCAGGGTTGGACTTAATAGTGAAATACAATGGACACAACAAAACGCAGCAACACAGATGTGAAATACACAGCATGGGCACATTGTCTACAATGCTAAGAAATATGTAAATTTGAGTATTTTGATGCATTTTTCCTAAATTTATAGATACAGTGCAGATGTTGCTATTCATTGATTTAGTCAGAATCAAGCTTCAATCTTAACACCAAAAGTCCACAACAATTGTGTTACACTACATTGTATGTTTTGTTTTTTGAAAACAATTGACTCTTTGCTGTACAAAGAATTTGACAAGAAAAATCTCATGTTTCAGTGAAAAATATATGACGGGGCCTAAAATATTTCAATAGTCTGAATACTAATTGGTTAAGACAATCTAATCAAGCTATGATGCACATGTAATAAAAACAGCACAGTGTGAAATCGATTTCCCTCATTTTAATAGATACAATATATCGAATCTTACAAAAATATCCATGAAATCAAGCATGGTGAATATAACACGTAACTGACCATTTCTCATCAATCAATATCAATTAGAGGAGTGCTGACCTGTTGTATTGATTGATGAGACCTGACACACTAGCGGGATTTCCCAAAAGTATAACAATAAACCTGTTCAATACAGTATAATTGGAGAAACCTTTCAAAGAAGTGGTAAAAACTGTGATATATTATAGCAAGCCTGAAATTTTTGTTTGATATTACATGTAAAAAGGAATACCATGGAAACAGAATTATGGCCATCATGATCATGCCATCTTTTTCATCACCATACTTGCCTCCGTTCAGGATAATGCCTTTTGTTTTACTTTAATTTCTTACCTCCGAGAAGAGGGTTCAACTGTTCCGTTTTTGGCTGTGTCTTCATACCTATAACTCTAGATCTGATAGATTTGAATTTCAGTATGTGGGCAGTTTGTGGAATGGCAATGGCAATTTGTCCAATGGCAATTTTTGGCCCCTAGCAGTATTTTCTAGAACTGCAGAATTACAGAAAGACACCTCCTTCCTGAAAGTATGTGATATACTCCATGGAAAGCTATTCAGTCATCCCAATGAATGATCCCTTAATAGAGGAAGATCACTTACATCTGTGATGGGTAGGGCTGTGGCATTAGAGTCACAGAAACTCCTGGATATCTCAGGAGGTATGAGATCATCCACTTGTTCAATGTGTTGATTGAATAACATTTCTTGATGCCAAAGATCATGCAGACTAAAACTTGCAAGCCCTATCGGATAGTCTCCAAAAGTTCTATGTCTGCCCGGTTACAAATGAATTACTAAACATTTAAAGCACCCTCTTCCAGAACCAGTATAAAGTGCACCCCTTTGGGAACGTCTCCTACTATTATATAAATGATGAAGTTAAAGCTGAGTGATCAGATATTTACAGTCCAAAAAATGTTACAGCTCTGTGCCCAGAGTCCATGATTTCTTACCGCGACAAAGGCGTCACTCTCCATGCGAATTACATCTCCAACTTGTACATTCATCCAGTTTTCTTCCCTGAGCCTAAAGACAAGGTAAGGTATAACATGCCATGTAATATAATATGGATGAATCTGAACAAAAAAAACTGTAATGACTCTACATTATACTGAACATTACTAAGCATATTTAGTGGATCTTAATTATTACTTGAGGACTACAGTAACTAGTATTTTAGACAGGGGAAGGTTTGATACATATGATGAGACAAAAAAGACAATGTATACTCTTAAAACAGCTAAATTACTTACGTGCCATTCCGGAGGACTTGGGACTTCCTATTGTTTACTAAGTTGTCACTTTGGTGACGTCTCTGCAAAGAAATTTGAGAGCAAAGTTCTCTTAGTTTCATAGATTTTCATAATATTATGATAAAAAAACAAGTTGGTTTGGGACAGAATGGGCGTGTTATACAACTGTCTTGTGACAAAAGAAGTTGTCATAAAACCTTCGCAATGGTAAGTTTTATCATAGCCTTGCTGAAAATACTACAACAAAAGAAATTGATAAATGGCAAATGGCTTATAATGTGAATTAGGAATTTATGATACATATTGTCAGAGACAATACTGTACATTGAAATAAGCACCATGTTTGCAATTCCATATTTTTAGTATCATGACTTGTATGCATCAGAAAACAGTCAAAATATTAATCATGGACATGAATTTATACCAATTATGATCACTGATTCAGACAAGATGCTGGCATTGTTTTCACTTTACGTAACTGGCCAGTATCATCCAATGAATATGACAGGGACGTACTAAATGTTGCCCAGAGCTAAGTTAAACAGATCTCCATACAGTAGATTAGGGCATTAAACTTTGTACTTACAACATCATCCACTAAATCTTTGAGAGCTGTGATTGATAACACAATGACCAATGGGACTGCAGTAGTAACTGGTGTTAAGGACGAGATCGCTGGTATGACCTGAAAGAAAGCATTTTATGATATATGTTGTTGATATACAATTAAAGTATACAATGTATATCTGTTTATGCTTCCTCTTGGAATAGTTGTCCTTTCTTCAAGTATCAACTGGATACCAAGCAATCTCCTGTGCTAGCCTCATGTCTTTTGATGATGAAAATACTGTAATTTCCTTGCAGTGAAGTATATAATTCTATAGTCTGAACAGTTGGCTAAATACCTACTTAATTGCATCTATATAATATAAAAGCAGAAGTTAGCCACCTAATGGTGCCTACAGATGAATACCATGACAACATAAATAGTGACTGCACAAAACTCCGGTGATTAAATGTCACGTAAGATATTATCTTACAATATAAAATGTCAAATTCATATCAGCATACTGTACATTCATTAGAGATCCAGGGGACTTAATTACAGGGGGAAAGGAGTCTGACATTTGATCCCACATACAATACAACAAAGACTCAACAAAAGAATTTTGCTAAGCCTGCCTGCTAATCTAGTTTTCTACAGAAATGCTTTTAGTATGATTGTATAGTGCATATACTATCTGCCTAAAATGACAGGCATTGCACTTTTGCAGTTCAACACATGGGTATGTATAATTCAAGAGGCATGGCAACTACAACTTAGTGCTTTGTTTCTCTAACATTTTCATAATTTCAGAAGGGGTACAAGATAAAAACAGAGCGCTAGGAGGAAAACCTGACTCTGCCAGTACATACATCCTGAAACTGTATGTACAGAACTTTACCATACTGCAGTTCCATGTCAATCCTCTGGTTTAGCATACTGTAAGTCTTCAACTTTTTTGTGTTTGCAGTGACCCCTCATCACAAGTTCATCACAAGTTCATAACACCATGAATATGTATTTTGGAATTCTAGTATACTACGTGTACAAAAATTGTTACAGCTTGAAATAACATGAAAATTATTGCAAAATTAAATGCATTTATTACTACTTTACAAGTAATTTTGAAACTCTGTATGTTTTCTTCACTGGTTTGACTGTGAGCTACAGATATACTGAGCTGGTCTACACCAGCACAGATTGGCAAAACAAGCAGCATGAAGTCCAGGTCTTCAATAAGCAAATTGAAGAACTTCAATTTGCACAATCACCAGAAGCTAACAGTGTGCTTCTGGCACCATTTTGCAATATTTCACTTCAAGTTCAATTCTGGATTCTAGCCAGAGTGCCAAAAAGTTAACTGCAAAATCCACTTCCTCCATTACAGTAATAGGAAGGAAAATTTCACTGGAAAGATGAAACTCCTTTTGAAGCAGCATTTCACTAACAACAGCTATAGGTTGCTTGTTAAAGGTAAACCATAAAGCAACTAACCTTAGGCTAACATGAAATGCTATGCCATTTTGGTAGCTAGTAGTGCAAACTTTTCTAGCCACAGCTCACATTTCCAAACCAAGAACAACAGGTTACCTCTACTACTACATGCCTGATTACAGCCTGAAGCTCCCCTAAACATGGACATTCTACTGGCTTGTCTTTGCTGACAAAGATTATAGTGTATGCTAATGTACAGAACATTTGGGCCCTACAGTCCAACACAAAACTTGTTACAAAGTCCTCACTTGCCAACAGGACTGAGTTATGACACGCTTTTAGACAATTTCCCTGCGGACAACTCCACAAAACTCGTGTATAACCTTGTTACATGTATGGCTGGTATCTACACTAATTGATGACAGTTGTAACATGGTAACAATGTCATAAATTTCTTGCCTAGGCCCCCCTTATATACACACTGGCAATGTGGCATGGATAATTTGTCTGTCAGAGTATTCTGGTAAAGCCAAACCAAGTTCATTTGTTGATTCTTGTACATAAAAGTCAGTAAGATGAAAAAGACACATATAAATAGAGTCACAGAGGATAGTCTGTACAACTCACTACATACAGTTTCAGGGAGTAATAATCTATAGTCAGATGCTAGTTTTCCTACCAGCATTTTGTTTCCATTTTTACCTCTTGCTGAGTTTTTACTTTGAAGAGAAAGATCACATCACCTGCATTCCATACTCTCACAATCTATACTACATACCTTTGGCACCCAGATAGAAAAATGATTATGTACAGTTGATTTAAAAAGCATAACGATGTACTGTAAATTCTGAAATAATTGACAATATGTGGTTTTTGTGGTACACCTATATACATGTATCTTAATATGTGAAAATGTGCTGTCTTACATTGCATTGCGGTGTATGTTAAAATGTATACATTTGTACCTTCCCCTCTTTCTGCAAAATTGAATCCAAACAAACATAAATCACTGCCATCTTTCTACTTCTGAACCCAGTTCAGGTAATTTACTTACCTGCAAAATGAGCAAGATCACGAAGTAAGCATTTGCCACCCTTTGCAGCTGCTCAAACAGGTTGATGGGCAGAAAGGTGAAAACATTGTATTTTGATGTGCTGATGTAGTTACTCTGGAAAACAAATCATAGCTCGTTAGTACCAAATTGAATGTATTAAGACAATCCAGTGTAAAAATCATAAAATAACATCTTAAAACCTGCATATCAATATGTATTTTCATAGTAATAAAAGTTTTCACACAGGATAGTTACCAGTAAATCTCTTTAACACCATATGATAATCAATGTAGATCAATACATTGGAGACAAAGTTGAACATGATATTTCAGATATATTTCAGACAAAGTTGGAAGCAAAATTCCTTTAAGTTACCAGCTGATTCTGCTAATATCACCTTAGATTTTGAATTATAACATCTTTAGTTCCTGAGTTCAATTAGGCACACGGTCACTTACCAAGACTTGGTGATCAGTTCATGTCTAAAAGTTTATATACTGACAGTCACTAAGTTTGTCTAGAGCACAAGTTGCCTGAAAGAAACTGAGTAAGACAAGAAAGGGCAATAATCTTACCGCATATCCGAACTGCTTGTTGTACTCCAAGTCATTTGTCCTAATCTTTCTCTCCACCTCTGGAATGAAACATCACGACATGCGATCATTAACGCACACAAAGGACCAACTCACATCACCGCACACTACTGGGTTTTGTTTACGTTCAACAATGATTCCAGGAGCATTTTGATATATGAAACTGTCAAATTCTATTCTCATGCCCTGCTCATTCTATTAGTCATCTCAAACCAGTGACATATCTTTAGTTTTTATCCAGTGATTGTGAAACTTGCAGATGGTAAAATTTTGGTTGAGTAGATTTCTACCCTTTCCTTTCATTCATATATTGCTAGACATTACTAGACTAAGTGTACAGCGTTCTTTATGATTGATGCTGTTTTGACACAAAAATTTTGACAACACACCTGTTGTGTGGGTATCAAATGTCAAAAATACACTGTCTTCAATTACCCATTGATTTGTGATGACAACAGATAAGAGAATTATGACATTCCTACACCCACATAGAGATCCTTAAAATGTGTCTTTACAAATTTTTTATGGGTCACTCGACTCACTGCCACTTTAACTATCTATTGTGGTAATATGGGAGGCACAACATTCCTACATTCAAAAAAAGCACACATGGCAGCAAGGTAAAAGGTAGAAGTCTACAATCAAAATTCAATGGCATGACATTCTCTGTTTTGTGATCTTTGGGCAATTGTGTGGGCTAGCAGTACAAGTCAGTATAGCATCTATAACATTTTCATAAATGTTTTCAGTGATGTCACAAGGAATCTCTGGCAATTTTGCACTGGACTTTGTTGCATTTATCTAAACAACAGACTGATCTGTGATGATACATTCTAAAATGGTTGAATGCAGCTTCTTCATATCCACTGCAACTTGCTGTATTTTATAGAGATGACACCTAAAATTTTTTTGTTGTGGTTTCTCTAGATTTAGCACAAATAAAGAAGGCTCAGAAATGTGACCTTACAGGCCTATGCATAAAAGAAAATTGGACAAAAATGCTTGCCCCCAAAAAAATGAAGCAAACAGACCTTCACTGTAGACTGAGCCGAGTAATACAGATTTAGATACTTCTTTGATGACAAAACAGATAACATACCTTCTTCCTTTTTGCGGAAACAGTTAAGGCAGTCCTTCATCTTTCTCCTTTGCTGTTATGATCTTCTCAGGTCTGTGGGAAGGAACAATGCATGAATACAATGATAACTCTGAAGTCTCATTGTACAAATTGGCTGATACATATTAATAATTGATGTCCATGGTTGCCTAGATGCAGTGGCTTCCTCCCAGCCACTCAAAAGTGGGGGCAGCAAAGCTGGTTAAGCACTTATTAGTACAATGGGTAATACAGTCATTAAATAGGGTGTGTCAAGGTGTGGTCGATTCTCTCTAATTAGTTCTATCAATTTAAGGATAGATTGGTACATTTTACTGATACCTACAATTATTAAGGCCAACAAGGAGTTTTGTATCAAAGGATAGTCAAGAATACAGCATAGAAGACAACCTTACCTTGTAATTTCTATCTATATCTTTTATGTAGAGATATTTAGGCCTGATTAAGTCCATTTGTTGGTTTACACACTTACAAAAAAAGCAAGGTTTAAAATTCATACATCAACAACAGTCAAGAACAAAGGACTACCATTATCAACAACAATTCAACATGACAACAAAGTCTAACAGAAAACTCTATACCTGGGCTTGCACAGTAAATGTAGTCAGTAGTAAGTTGTTCTCCATGCCATATTTTCACATAATTATAATGCTCATTTCCTGAATTTTTACATAAATATGTCAATGAGCCCAAGAATTCAATTGGTGTGGCCTTATTCACAGCAACATGTTCCAAGAAATTCATTCTAAAATTTGCAATGTTCAAATTGTTTATTTTCTTATGTGTAATCTGTCATTTTAGTTTCTGGAATCTCAACTACTCGTACATGTATGCCAGTATCTCACCGCCTGCACATGTGGCCTGTTTGCATATATTGACAAAAGACCATCTAGACAAAATTTAGTTATCACTACCAAGAGACAAATAATGCTATCTGCCTCAATCTATCTGTGCAAAGTATCACATGCTTTGTAATACTACATATATCACAGATAAAGCGTTCAAACTCTTTCAACCTTTTATTCCCTAGACTCCTTTTCTAACTTACCAAGATTTATCAATAATGAAAAAGACATGGTAGAAGAGAAATGAAGCCAAGCGTTAAATTGAATGTAGAATTGCATAATTACTTGGTATTGGAAGATAACTCCCTTGTGCTACATTGTTGAGAAAAAAAACTTAATAAATAGTCAATATTTGTATTGGAGATGCTTCTTCAGTTTGATTTATGGGGGAACTTAAAAAAGACTCTTGAAAGTCTGATAAATTAAAGCACAAAATTAAAACAAAAAATCACCAATAACTATAGCCTAGGAGAAATTTTGATAGTGTATATAATCTTATGTTGGATATGCTCAATCAGGGGTGCCTTTATGGAACTCCTACAAATGCACTATGCAAAAACATCATTGCTGGGTCAACTGCTGGCTGTGTCACACCACTGGGACACTTGTTCAGGCTGCTGAGATGGGAAAAGACTGTGTGTCTTTAAAGCAGGAGTTCAGAAACCTCATATCTCCACAAAATATTTTGATCCTTTGTAAATTTACTCTTTCATATTGTCTTATTCATTATACAAATAAAACTGTAATTAGCATAATATGTTCTTCAGGGGGGATTTGATCTTGACCTTTGACTTTCTGACATCTACCCATATAGCAAATGTCATTTATATACAAGCTATTGACAGGTTCAGAAAATATGCTGATAACAGCAAATATCCGAAATCAGAAACACACCTAGAACTACCTACCGGCCACCACACCTCCATTTTTAAGGAGGCAATTGCTTGGAAGTCAAAACATGTGGGTAGAGGCACTGAGAAACATAGTTACCTTCTTCCAATGCAACGGCTGGTAAGTTTGAATAATATGTACCTATTTAGCATAGTGTCCATAATCATGATCTGTTAAGTGGCAGTTTTTTTACAAAAAATCAATGTTACATTAAGTAATGTAACAGTAAAATAGGTATAAGTTGTAAATGGTTAGAAGCATTTGTACAAAGTGTAATGTTTAACTTTTAGTTCAAAATTAATCATGTACTAATTATGGACTTTGAGCAAAGAGTAAACAACAAAGAACCTATCAAGAATGCAAACATGTTAAACCACCTGACACCCAGCCGAAATACAGAACACATCTTCAATCATTTAGCGCAGGTTAACATTTATGCCAGATCTCTACAGCACTTTGCCAGACTCCTTTTGGATATTCAACATGTGTATGATACAAAATAATCAGACTTGACCCTTTATCAAATCTCCATATGTACAGTCTCTTGACCTGCAGGATCTGACACTATATGTATAATGCAACACATGTTGTATACCTCCATGAGTAAGGCCAAGGACATGACATATAACATTGTTACAATGTATTAATGCTATTATGGATTTACCTATTGGGGTCAGAGGTTAACAAATGGCTATGACTGTATTGTTTATGGGTCAGAATATAATACAGCCTCAATAAAACATGCCAATGTTCAAGTTTTCTGTGAGGGTAAACACAAAAATCGAGAACACAGACATATACTGACACATCCAAACCATATATCTTAAGTCCATTGTTACATGCTCAAAATACCCCACTGGAATACTGAATGGGGGTCAAACCTGTTGCCACTGTTAATCTACTTCTTTGATCTGTATCTGTATCCAAATAGCTGAGACAACCACCTTCTGGTGTAAAACACCAGCTGACACAGTATTCTATACTAAGTGCCAAAACAGGTTAAGCAAGAAAAAAAAAAAGACAAAAGTAATTCATGACATGATTGGTGTGACATATTGATCTCTCTTAACTAGCTGTATGCTAGATGTACAACTTTATCTCTACAACCTTTATTCCTAGGTCTTGGAGTTAGAGAAAGACAACAACATCATCACCAAATGGACATTAAACAAACATTACTCTAAGAGTAAGACTCCATCGGCGGATTTAGGGGGGGGCACCCGGCGCGCGCCCTCCCTTTGGCTGGACCAAAAAAAAAATTCGGCTGGACTCCCCAAAAAAGGAATTCCACAAAGAAATCCAGAAAATCAGCGAAAGATGCAAAATGGGTCAGGTGAAAAAAACGGCGATTTTTTCCACTACACATGTACGATATTTACACAAAAGAAGCTAAATTAATGTTCTACTTGGAAGAGCTAGACTTGGGTACATTTTAGTGATATCGTGACGAAAACCGTTTCAATACTGCTGTAATCATTCCAAAACGGGAGTTATTTCGGCCAACCAACAAACTTGCCGAAAAATTTTCGCGCCATCATATGCATGATTACGTCATATGCACGCAGCAGAGAGCCCGCTGTCACGAAAGTAAACATCGTTTAAAATGTTGAAATTTGAACCCTCTGAAACAGGTTTTCCTGCACTTTGAGGGATAAACTTTGCTGGTAGACTATGCTAAATGTAATGACATTTCTGTCAGGGGAAAAGATTTTTGATGGTGACGAACGCCAGAGCGTCGTGGGCGCCGGAGGCGCAAGCCACGGTCACCAGGCACGTCCAGAGAAAAATTAAAATCTTGACCACCTGAAACTTCATTTCCTGCGTTTTAGGGGCATATTTTGCTTGTATCTTTAAGGCCCCTTAGGCAATTTTTTTTCAATGGCCCTCCCTCCGGCTCAAGACATGTTTCGATGGCCGTTCCCCTAGGCCAAAAATATGATTGTTGAATGTGAGATTGCTAACTATAAAAATCATGATCAGTGTTCGTTCGTTTATTATATTTGTTAAGCCCTAAAAGTCAGTTTTGATTCGTTGGTTATTTTCGCACAGAAATGGCTCTAGAATGCACCAGAGTCTCTTTATTTTAAAAAGTTCTCGGGGGAGGCCCCCCAAACCCCCCAAACTAGAGGGGGAAACCCCCCTCTCTTGCTCTCCCCCCACGCAGCTATGCTGAGGTGCAACAGCATATGCGCCCCCCCTTTGCAAAATCCTGGATCCGCCCCTGGACTCAGATTTTGGATGAACAGAGAAAGGAGAGTTGGTTTGCTGTAGTGATGATTTGGCACTGTATAATGCAGCATGTACCACCCCCACAACTTTCCCGGTTAGAGGACCGGTCAAGAGACTGGTATGCAACTAGATAAACAAAAGGTGTTGATATAATCTGTGTACTGATAGGACTGTGCCAGGCTTGAAATACCATTCTGCAATCTGCAATTTGCTGAAATAATTGCAGAAGGAAGTTAAAACTGCTTGAAAATTCAGGCTTTGTAAGAAGTTATAAACCTGACATGATGCACATAACAGAAAAAATAGTGTTTTGAACTCTGCATGGTACTTGATTAACCTTCAGCCTGCTAAGGTAGCCTTTTGGCACAAAATTAAAATCTGCTACCCAGTTAGGCAGAATGGAAATGGGTTGGAAGGGGTCTACAGAAAGGAAGGATTGTCTAAAAATTATGATATATTTTGGGTGTGGGTCCCTTCTGGTATAGCATGATTTGACATAATTTGAAGCTTTGTTTTCAACTTTGTGAAAACATTTTTCATTAACTACTGCAAATCTGTTCAAGCTACCAGCAACCCCATCTCCAGCATCGGCATATATCTTATATGTCCAGACGTGGTGACGCTTGCCATAGAATTAATACCTTTTTTTTGCAGTGGCGGCGGCACAGGGGGGGCAGCCGTCACCCCGGTAAATATGTGGGGGGGGGGGGCGTCCTCCCCCCTCCAAAGCAAGCTGAAACCTTGTGAATTTTTTTATGATGGAAATTTCATTAAATCAAGCTAGTCTAACAGCAAAATTTACCCCTGAAAATGCAAAAAATGGCGTTTCAGAGAGTCCCGAGACAAACATTCACATGGACCAAAAACAATTCCTTCATTTCTATGGAAGTAACGAAATAAAATTTTTGGAAAAAATTTGGATTTCAAAATACCCGACAAACCAACAAGTTCAAGTCAAAACTGACAAATGGGAAAATAGCCCACAAGACACACTATAGCTGTCATATAATTACAATGCAAGGTATTTATAACTATACATACAATTGTAGAAGGGAGTATAATCCAGCTATGTCAGATGGACTCCTATTGAAGTCAGACTACCATCTGCTAAATATACGATATGAACAGCTCTGCCATATAATTTGAAGGGAGTAACATTGTTATAATAGAACCTAGACTAGAGGAAGATATTCTGATTTGTCGCTATGACACGTTGATAACGTCACTTGGAGCGGACAAAAACAGTGACGGTACACGCCCCCGCGACTATTCAAGACAAAACAAAAGGGCCAAAGGGTGTGGACACAAAGCATCGAGCATGGGGGTAAACATGAAACACGGAAGAGATGATTTGGGTGGAGCTCTTTACAACATGCTCTGCCGGTTGATCAGGTCAAAATTTACTATCACTTGCACATGATACAGAAACATTCACACGAGGTTATCATATGATGTGACTCACGATTCCGAATAGCCTTTAGCAATGTCTACACTTTTGCCATTACATCCTCCAGGTTTTCACGAGATATTATGCTCATTTTGTGAAACAGAAATGGTTTCCGTCTCGCCTACAACAACCGTAACCCACACCTGTCAGAATGCAGAACTGGAAAACTTCGTACAAACCGGGAAAAGATCTATGAATGAATGAGCGATCGCGCCGGTTTTCCCGTGGCTTGTGCGTGGCTTTTAGTCCCTCATCGGTAGAAGCGGCAAATAATAAGTTGAGCAGCTTTCCGTTGTGGCGGCGAAACTCTAAGCTTGCACTAAACACAGTCACGCTATTTTCTCCGATCTGGAGTTTGTTCACACCGTATCCAGCGACGCCATGTTAAGGATTAGACGAAATCCAGCAAGGGGCGGTGGTACTAAGCTGATTGCGTTTTTATAATACCTTCCAACGGCCTTAATGTCCTAAAATGAAATGATATCCACATTATTTAAATAAATAAATCTTCTATGATATTACTTTTGTTATCGTTAGGAAAACTTTCGTAGCTCTCTTCACTTTGAGTACCAGAACTTTCTCCCCCATGATGAATATCGCACAGTCCTACTTGCGCGAGCACCAGAGCACTGGAGAGCACTAGGAATGTGTACGTCTTATTACCACGTGATCTCAGGCCAATCAAAAACACACATATGCTGGAAGACACGAGGATAAGCAGATGTGTGGGTTAGTTTGATCTGGTACTAGTATGTGTTTACTGACACCGGTGAACGGGGTGGTCAGTCGAGGGTGGTTTCGTGATGTGTTTTGTTGAACTAAAACTAGAAGTGTATTTTCGTCGACTTTGATTGGTTGACAATGGGGCAAGTTGAAGGTGATTGAATGTAGCTGGTTGATGGGTCAATGGGGCCCTTATCTCCCACAACAACAAACAATTTCAATTTGCATGGAATTAATTTGAATCATCTGTAGACACATTTGTCGGACTAGTTGGTGGCGGGCGAACCTGCCCTGGGGTCCAGTCTTGTTCGTTCTGCCAACAACAAGGGAGAACCTATCGCATTTCTCAGACAGCTTGAACATGTTGAACTTAATATTTTAAATCGCTGTGTGGCAACGATGTTTGGTTGCTCGAACACTGAGTGGCCACTCTTGTATGACCCATGATTTGTACCCTCACTGCCTAGCCTTACCAGTCCTGCTTATAGCTGTGGCCATCCTTGTGAAAGTATTTATCACTGTTTTCTTCTTCTTTTTTGTGCTTACCCAACTACACCCAATATCGTTCCCCCTCCTCAGTAATTCTATGTCACAAATCTTTACAATGTTCCTGATAGTCCTGATAATGTCCTAATTCACTTCCGACTCTCCATTTCCGATTCAAACAACGCCAAATTCTTACAGTACGTCCAACTACTAGTAGTCATAAAAGAAACCAAAAGATTTGAGTAGCAAAACTTCAATCCTACAAGCATTGTAGTATCTGGTAACAATTCACATAACATGTAATTATATCAATTTCAGTTATCATACGATTACTGTTATGTGGTTTATTTTACACAGTATGTTGATTGTGCTTTGCGTGTCTGTAGTTTCATTTTCTGTATTTGTAGTACATGTATTTGATGTAATTTTGTAATGTACTCTGATGGTGACACGAAAAATAATCTGTATAATTGAGTATGTCGTCATGTCCTGTATTCAAATGCTGCCATAAAAAAAAGATAATTTGCATTCTTTTTGTATCTTGTTCTTGCAGTGATTTGTACCACATTCCAATTGTCATTTTTTTCGTGGTAACACGAAAAGAAGGTGTAAGCTTGGGTATGTCGTCATCATGTCCCTGTATCCAAATGTTGCAATAAAAACACGATTTGCGTTCTTGTTGTAGGTTGATCTTGCAATGATCATGATTTGTACCACATGCCAATTGCCATTTTTCCTTCAGTAGCGGCGCGTCTTGCAAAAAAGATTAGCCGAATCAAGGAGCTTTTATCAGCTCCTTGGCCGAATATTCGTATAATTTATTCTCAAATTTTGGCAACGATTCGTGATATTTTGCTTAAAAAGCTAAGGACGAACATGCTACGAATCGATGAAGCAATCAATTAATCAATCAATCAATCAATCAAATTAGTGAACAAAGCACGGGGCAAAGCACACATGCTTTGAGGAATATTTCGGCCACCAAATAAGCCCACAAATTTGGTGTGATATTGTACCTTTCGAAACTCCATACATATGTAACGTTATATATACACAGGGAGTCATTCTTACAAACAATGATCGATAAAGATAGCAAGATGACTTGAAAGCAAAATGACGCATACACCGTAATAGCAGCCATGACAGTAATGATTTATCCCTATGAATGATTTGTTGGTTGTACCTAATTCTAACTACAAATTACCAGGCAAAGTAATTCAGCCTCGCTGATTTATCACTACTGACACCAAGTGCATATAGACTCACTCACGTGACTCCAACATATTGTCTGCCATGTTAGATGCTTAAACTTAGAAGTTCAAATCAAATCCAACTGTGTGATTATGATTACAGTCACGTGAGTAATATCTTAAACTGTACTCGCTACTGTTTTTACTCGTCTCGTACATGTGAACAGCCGTTACTAGCCACAGCTATCTGCTTTGACCGTATATTTGGCACATTCTCAATAAAACTTAAGTCTGTCCTGTCTGTGGTGCTGAAAACCTAGCTATTTTCGAACTCATTACCTTCAACGAATGGTCATTCGCCTCTTCTCTGTTTGTTTGTTTGTTTGTTTGTTTATTGAGATCTCCATTAGACTTAACAATTTTCTCGTAAATTCTTCCTGGAGTCCATTTCTACAGTTTACAAAACAGGCTACAAAACAAGCAAAAACATGAGTCAACATAAATGTAGAAGCATAAATAAGACGTATTGAAAGCAACTGAAGTGTCAAAATAAAAATCAATTCAATGAACTTAAGATAATGAGAAGGGGTCAGAGGTCATTGGTAAGATATATATAAGTAACAAAACATCAAATCGTTGTAACAACTGAAATGATATGAATTAAATAACCAAGTTGGTGTAACTGACAAAGAAATGAACAGTATAACTTAAACAAAGTAATTACATTGGTGGAATGTAGGTTTGTTGTTTGGAGTTTCCGTCTCCTAGGAGGATTTCCGACCAAGGATGCAAGGGGTTCCTCCTGCCCCTGACTCATGTGTCATGGCGGGTGCGTCATGCCCGAACATGCCCCTATGGCCTGTCGCCACCACAAAGGCCTGCCACTAGCCGCAGCTATGTACTCATTTACACCTGAGTTAGGTGAGGAAAGTCGTGTAAAGTGCCTTTCCCAAGGGCACACGGCAAGCGGATTTGAACCCCGGACCTCTCGGACCTGAGACCAACGCGCTCCCGATCGTGCCACGCGGTCTCACAAATCTGTATCTGTATCTGTATCTATATAGCCGGTATAACGGCCGTTCGGCGTAACACACCAGCTTCGCAGGCACGCGGCGCGGCAGCAGCTGGTTATATTACACTCAACGACTCATCACACCTAACTTTTGCACATCTATCTGCAAGCGTTCTTTAAAATTATCATTGCAGATGATTAGCAGCTACACTAATAACTATATACAAATTCAGCTACCACCAGTCCTTGAAGGGTCTATTTGTGTCGATTTTAGACCGAATCCAATTCCCAATGTGTGTTTTGAAAACGGAAGGTTAATTTCATTTGTGGTGGGAATATGTTGTGAGACTTAGTACATCTATACAAGAAGGTCCTAGTCATTGCGGCAGTTTGTTCTGTCGTTTCTGTTGGCGTAACCGTGCATGTACACTGTTAGGACGTGCCTCCATTTTCAGCTGAACAAGATTTACAAACGTTCTCTTTTAGTAATGTACACGACACGACACGGCGCCGTTCTATGTCGCGTATTCGGAAAGAAGTGTTAAATCCATATGAACAATGTGTTTGGGGCGGACGTGTAGTGGTTTTGTTTCGCCCTAAAATCTAATAGCCTGGATGCCAGCTTTATTCCGCACCAACTGATCGCTACCCCTGCTTCAAGGTTGGCACCGAGGCAACACATTTAGTAGCTGAGTGATTGTGACGACAAAAGAGGAAAACACATTTCGCAAAAAAAATCCACGAGTAAGTATTGGGATAGGAAAGGGCAACGATATACTAAATTGTTAATCTATCCGAGACATCTGAGTGAAAATACTTCAGCCTACAAGTAACAATTTCAGTTGTATCTTAGTATTTGTTGGAATATCATCCAGCTATCATTTGGATCCACAGGCATTTACCTACCTGAATACAGTTTCTGGGCAGGTAATAACTGCCTAGAATTCTTGAAGTCATTCCAACCACAGATAACAGGTCATCATCTACAATTTCAGAGGGTTCTTTTGGGGAGTGCATATCCGTTGTTTGTGTGGACGTCTAGTCACCAATAGCAGCTGCTCTAGAATAGAAGTCAGAAAAACTGCAACTAATCACCTTGTCACGGTGTCAGGGGGAAAGGAATGCTCATTAAACTTGTGATATATCGTGATCAAAACCACCTGTCTATAGATGATGACGTTGTGATACATCTGTTCAAAATATGTCTACCTCCTAAATGCAACTGGAGACTACATAAATTTAGACAGTGCGCCCCGCAATCTAGACAAGTGGAGTTGCGTGGAGGGCACGAATTTATTATAACCAATGGTGAATTGACATGGCGCTGACTGCGCACACTACAATCACCCCAGAACAGCCGTCTCTGTAGCTGGGCTAAGGACCGCAAAATTACAATGCACCGTGCACGGCACATTTGTTCAGCGAAAGGTCTTCAACCCCTGAGCCTCTCATCATTGATGATTACACACGGTAGTGGCACGCACAGTTATCAAAGATCTTGGCGTCACGATCTCAGCACCAATTGGGTTTGGCTTCTATGGGCAACATTACCTGTATCATTACTAGCGAAAAGTTTCATCTTTTAATTAAAGCCCGAATCTTATGACCGTGTACATTTGTATGACACAGTCTTTGTAATAACCATGTGTGCTTTGTGAGCGTAACATGTACCCTAGTAGTGAGTTATTCCTAACAGTGCCTTCCAGTGCAATAATATCATGTGATGTAAGTTGAATTGATTGAAATAAAGACATTCATAAAACACAACGATAAACCATAGATAAGATTTCCAAGCCTTTAACACTTTTCTGACAAATATAAATCGCTAATTTATGTATCAGTTGAGCGGAATATATCACTTAACTGATATTGAAAGATTTGCCCATCATGAATTTTAATCTGAGTCGCATATGTTGGAAATCGTTGCAATTAGGGCTGGGTATCGGTACAGCGTACCGGTACAAAACCGGTTTTTCTTATTGGACCGGTCCAGAAAAACCGGACCTGAAAAAATTAGGTGGACCGGATGTTGGACCGGTTAAAAAAATAACAGATTATTTGATCAGGTATTCACACGTTTTGGCGCTTGCAGGTGGAAGAAAATAACAAGAGTGAAGTAGAGCAGAGTTTATAGTCATTTCTACCAAGTTTTACAGCCAATCGTACAGGTGCAGTTAGCGTTGAAGGATTTCAAAACGCCAGTGTAAGTCTAATACTCCACCAAACAGATTTCTTTGTAGCGAAATACACCATTGGTATGAGTCATACTGCATCAGGTCCAGGTTCAGGTCCGGACCTGGACCTGATCCTTTGGACCTGAACCGGACCTGGACCTGAATTTTCTGTACCGGTACCCAGCCCTAGTTGCAATGCAACAAAATACAACATGCCCATGTACGAATTCTCTGACTACTGGCTCATTGTCGCAATAAAGTTATGGTTTGAGCATGTGGCTTGTGACGTATCATGAGTACATGAGACAGTGTCCGCCCATGTCATGATCAAAACCCGTGATATATGCC
Source organism: Branchiostoma floridae (assembly GCF_000003815.2). Classification (NCBI taxonomy): domain Eukaryota; kingdom Metazoa; phylum Chordata; class Leptocardii; order Amphioxiformes; family Branchiostomatidae; genus Branchiostoma; species Branchiostoma floridae. The sequence goes on along the minus strand of NC_049980.1, from coordinate 19,951,657 downwards.
CGAGGGCAGTGTCGGGAGACTGATCCCCCAATTAATCTTTCTGGTCATATGGGAACAAAATGATAAAACAATGCTGTACAGAGTCACACATTTATCTACACCAACAACATAATAAGTACGTGTGAACCATTTTTGTACATACACGGTCTACCGTCGGTTAGTTTGACTTTGATGATTCCCGCTTGAAAAAATTCTACTCAGGCTGATGGTGCTATACCAGAACACAGCAGCGATAAGCTTTGAGGCTAGATCAAGCTACAAACAGCAGGGTCCCAAAAAGTAAGTTACCTTGTACTTCCAGGCATGCACATGGGTTGTTATCACAATTGAACTCATGTCTGTTGACATATCTTTGTCTGTGCATCATATCGTTTCGTCCGTTGCATACTATATCTTTTCCAATGTAACATTTGGAAACTATAGACTGGATATCATTCCAATAAACGGCCTCATACGAAATGTTCCTCAGAATAGCTGCTATCGACGTTAGTCGGTCACCAAACCCAAACATTCTCGATTTCATGGACTGATTCAATCAATAGAACCAGTTCATTTCCCTGCAAGCGTTTACCCTTGTGGTATCTCACTCGTTTTCACTAACCGCTGGAATATATCATACTCCAGCCTTACCATAGGGGAATAGCTGCTGGGTTTTGTCATTATGCGGGGCATCTCTCTTTTACACTCTGCTTCATTTGTAAAGTGGCCCATGCAGTGGAAGGGGCCGATGGGGACTAAGAAGCCAATTTCGCAGGAAACAAAGTGCCAATATAGTCTATAGACTCGTAGACATTGACAAACGGCACAAATTAGCTGAAATATACTACTAAGTGACGGCCATGGTCAAAATAGGGGAACTGCTGTCTAGGGTGCAACTGTTTGATTTGGTAATTAACGGTATTCCTTGTAGACAAATTCGCAGATCATGAATGAATAGTCGGCGAAGGTTAGACATCCAGGGAATAGAATACATCAAAAAGAAGTTACTCATCAAGCAACTGGATATGATTATGGAAACGGTCAAAAATCATATCCAGTTCCAAAAAAAAACAAATATCCAGTTGCTTGATTAACTGCTTTTTGGTGTATGGATGAACTGTTTCCCGTACGTGTTGATAAAATATAGGTTTAACCACAGGGAACATGATCCTTTGTGAAAAAGACAAGCGGCATTACAGGCTATCCTGCAGGTAGATACACCACTGGAGTCATATGTTCATTTGGTCATGTGCCAGAGTCCATAACTGGCAATTTGAGGGAATTCAACTTCCTTCCGTCTACAGTTCAATCCATTTACAGTGACTCCTACCAAGACAGGTGAACTTTCACAAGTTGTGTTTTAGCAGACACGGTAAGTGCATTAGATGCATGTTAGTCACCTTTAAATCTAAAAGTCAAGTCAGACGTTGGAGTAACATTACAATGAGTTAAACCAAAATTCTTCCCAGATCATTTGCTGTAGATATCCTAGACCACCCAGTTGTACAAGCACTACAGCACTGGGCTAGTCCACTACCTGCTAGTGGTGTGTGTGCAGGTCTGCAGCTGGTTCAGCTACCATTCTCATATATGCTGAGCACCTAGCTAAGAAATGGAAGGATGCCTACTAGCTAAGAAAGCATCATTTTTAAGTCCTTGGAACAATCCGGTCAGGGTTTGCCACTGTGGACCCATCATCAACATCTTACTGCAAAAGCAAGCACTCTGCTCATAACAAGCAGCTTAGCATGTAGCGTTGTGTAACCGTTTCATTTCCAAGCTGTCTTCCTGGGTTAAAGCCATTGGTCTGTAAAAAAGGCATAGTTCTATTTGTATTACAGGTAATCTTTCCTTTCACAAGACAGATGGGTTTTGTAACATCTCAACGGTATAGTACAGCTAATGTATTGTAACTTTTACATATTACATTATCATATTGAAGGACCTGTCACAACCTTTAGCTTTGCACATCTGCTGCATTGTAATTAGGGTACCCTAATAAAGTACTTGGTGGCAGTAAGTTTTACTCTATAATATTAAAATACTTAGTAGTTGGGAAGTTCACCATTTTTGTAAATTATACATAGACTTCTGTATTGATTGTGGAAGTTTGATAATTTCTGGGGATGTGCTATAATTATTGGTTATGTGTTATGTAGATATAAATACAATAACAGAAAATTACAAAAGCACAAAAATGTATTACGGAAAAAATGTGTGCAAGAAAACCCTAAGGAAAGTTTTACTTTTGAAACTATCCGATACATTGGACCTGCCTGGCTAAGATGGGGTTATTCAAGATTTGGAAGACAAGTAAGAACAAATTCTTCTCCATCTTTTAACACATTTATTTGCTGCTCCTCATGGGTTGAACAACATTCTACTTCTTCTTGGACACACCCACGGTGCGACCCCTTCGGCCGGTCGTCTTGGTGTGCTGACCACGCACACGCAGGCCCCAGTAGTGGCGCAGGCCGCGATGGGCACGGATCTTCTTCAGACGCTCCAGATCCTCACGCAGCTTGTTGTCCAGTGAATTGGCCATCACCTAGGGGAATGGGGAAAACAGGTTTTAAGTTGGACCTAAGCTTTCCAAATGTTGCATTTCAGTTAACCATTTACAGTTACTTTGGTAAGGGCTAAGAAAAAAATCATTTTATGTTGTGTTTCCTGTTTCAGTCCTGAAAAAATTAGGGTCAGTAGGTAAGGGTTATCTTTTTTTAAAATTCTTTTTATTAGACTTTGTCTAAAACTCTAGTGATACAATAGAGTCTAACAAAGCAATACTGAAATGCATGTGGACACTTACATTTTCAATGTCAAACTTTGATTTTGTGCATAATGTTTATACATGAGCAAAATCTTCAAGCAGATGTTCAAATGGAATAGTGATGTTTTCTGGCTGTCCTTTGTGAGATAAACAAGTTAGCAATGCTAAAATTTTGAAATTTACCGTATTTGGCACCTACCTGACTGTACTTGCCATCCTTGACATCCTTTTGCCTGTTGAGGAACCAGTCGGGTATCTTGTACTGGCGAGGGTTCTGCATGATGGTGATGAGACGCTCCACTTCCTCGTCACTCAGCTCACCAGCACGCTTTGACAGGTCGATGTCTGCCTTCTTGCAAACAATGTTGGAATACCTGTGAAGCCCAACAGAAACAGTTATTTTAACTCAATTTGGATGGAATGGGGGCTAGTGGAAAAGATGATCCTGTACAAAATACTTATAAAACGGTACCTTAAAATTAGATAGTGTATCGTTTTGGGTCGGGGATGCAGTTAAGGGTATCACTCTGGACACCCAAGACCTTTTGCTGTGACCAGTACAGCTGGTCTGTGAATTCTTACAATTTCATTCTTTGGGTTATCGTTAGCATTAAGCCTTGAAACAGTGCATGTCAGGCTAGTCTACATGTATATCTGTTAGTAACTTGTTTTCAAATGTTTGATGACGTTATGGTGGCCGGGAAATTTCACTCCTTGCTCAAATTATGTATCTGGTATCTACTGTACAATTTCTGGGCCGCATAGAAACAAGTTACATCCGTCCCTTCATGGAGACCATTGAGAGGAATGCTTATGGCATTGACATGTACAAACGTGATAAGAGTCAAAACGATTGGGTCTTGTTCAAGTTGTTGCTATCTTACTCTCAGCTACTACTAACCCAGGCCATGGCTAAATCCTGAGTCTATACGACAGAAATATAATTTGTGTCCACTTTCCTGCGGCAAGGCGCTTTAGGCCAGGTGTCCCTTACATGCAGGTCTGCATGCCCTCTATGCTATATCTATGGATAAAATCTCTTTGCCTACTTCTTAAAATAATGAAAGCTGCATGGCAGCTATAGCTAGCATACATATGTCTGCGTCTGTACACGAGGTCATGAAAAATTTGGTCAAGTCAGTTTGGTACCGCGGCCACTTTTCTTCTTACCTGCGCCCAACACCCTTGATCGATGTCAAAGCAAACATGATTTTCCGACGCCCGTCGATGTTGGTGTTCATCACACGCAAAATGTGCTGGAATTTCTCGGGTATGACCAAACTCATGGTGATTTTCTTTGCTTCTTCCTGAGGAAGAACTCACCGTGCCACGAACAAAATGGCGGAAAGGGCCAAATCCATCGCGCATGTCCGTGATTTCCATCCGGAATATTCCATTATGCTGTTTATTTGAGGCGAGCTTTTGTAAATCCTACTTAAATAATCAAAGTACCTAAATTTTTCGACTGTACATAACTGATTTATTTTGTAAGACTATTTATAATGTTATAAAGAAAAGATGTATCGAAATAAAGTATTAAAATCGTCTAAAGCGGGTTTCATTCGAAATGTTTCCCCACTATTGAGAGTGAGTTGTGCCGTTGACATTACAGAGGTGACAAGATGGCTGGTGTTGTAAGAAGTGGAGCACTCAGCATGGCACTGAGAATCGGGGCTAGAACCCGTCCTCAAATGGTAATATGGTACATTTTGGACATGTATTACTACCTTTGAAGCATCGAGATTCAATGTTATCTATGTTGTGTTGATCTGTATCCTTACAAACCGAATTTCATCAAATGAGTTACATCAACCTCCTTGGTTACATCATTTCATTATGTAACGTTACATGTGCATATGTGTTGTGCATGTTGGATGGTGCTTTCTTTTATCACCATGAACAAAACGTACGGTATCACAGGCCTAAATTATGGCTTTATCTTGTTCACCTGATCAATATAGATACAGAAAAGTTGTGTGTGCTTTGTTGAAAATCTCACAAATTATGCAAGTTTAGTTATGCAATTAGGCACAAATAGAAAATACAAGTTTGGTCATACTGATAGAGAATATTTTCCATATTTCTGAGATGATGAAAAATTGGGTTGCATCCACAGAAATACCAGTTTTTCTCCCAACTTGGTCGTACAGCACCGGAAAATATCGTACTAAATTGTTACCCACCACACTGCTCACAGTTTGGTATACAATTGCAACAACTTTTGAACAAGCCAGGTGTGCCTAAACACCACAAACGACCACAAACGACTCAGAAACACCACAAACGACCACAAACGACTCTAATATGCAGTGTATATGGGTCAAAAAACCTTGTGTGGCGCTCTGGAGCATTGTTTATACATTTATGAATTTAAAAAATGCAGCAAGTCCTACGTATTCACCAGTTATTTCGAGTTAGTCCGCCGGTTTCAAGATCGAAGTGCTGTCAATGAATGTGTGCTTGCATTTGAGGCTGAAAAAAACGTAGTATACAAGTTTTATAAGTTGACAATGATAGAGTAGTGCCATGCTATAATCTATGAACCAACAGCTTCCATAGTTTTATCGCCATGTCGTCTATGGAACCGAGGAAGGTATCGAGAACTTCCCCATGCAGACCCCTAGCACGGGCGATCCAACATGGCGGCCAAGAATTGCTTTGATCTTCAAATAACTGGTGAATACTTAGGACTTGCTGCGTTTTTTAAATTCATAAATGTGTAAACAATGTCTCCAGAGCGCCACACAAGGTTTTTGGCCCATATACACTACATATTAGAGTCATTTGTGGTGTTTCTGTGTCATTTGTGGTCGTTTGTGGTGTTTAGGCAGACCGGAACAAGCCCTTTCACAGAAGTCAGAATGCATGTGCAACGACAGGAATTCTAGGTAATAATATGCCTACAAAAAGTAAACAAAATCCGTCTGGACGTTGTTATAAAATGACTAGATCGAATCAATAGTCAAGACAAGGACTGTTCACTTTTTGTGGGCCTTACCCTTTGGCATATTACTGCCGCTGCACATGCGTCCTGACTTCTGTGAAAGGGCTTATTTCAAACGCTTAAGAATTTTATGGGTGTATAAAACCCACGTATAATTAATTAAACCTGGTTTTTAAACCAGGGTGCTACTGCTACCTGTGGCAGAAAAGCTTGAGGGGAACACCTACACATTGCTGGAGGATGGAAACAAAAGATTGTTGCGGGACCCAACAGGTCTGAACACTAGTGTACAGCGGGGTCCTCTCTCCTTCCCTTTTTCCTCCTTGTATTATGTAATAGCAATCATACAGCCTGCAACGTCATTGGGTCATAACTTCCCCTCCAACAACAGAACGTAGAGTAGTAGTATCTGATTGCCTGAGAGGTGACCATTGCTAATGCTAGTCTGAACTTGATAAGCCATTGATAAGTAGATCTTACAAGTGTATATAGAAGACCAACCAAAATTGTGCCTTTTTTTGGTTGTTGTTTACAGGGGCTGTTTCCCCAGACAAGTCTGACCCGTCTTGCGCGACATGCCAGTGGTCTACCAATGAACACTGTAGTCTTGTTTGTTCCCCAACAAGAGGCCTGGATAGTGGAGCGGATGGGCAAATATCACAGGATTTTGGAGCCCGTATGTGCAAATTAGTTTTCAGTTTTTTTGTTGTAGAAGGAATTGTTTATTGTCAAGAAGCATGGCAGGGGCCTCTTCATTAATTGAAATAATGGTTGGAGTTACCGGTATGCACAAAGAGTAGGTGTAATACTAGGTTGCAAATCTAATATAACCAACTGCCACCACATGCCTATGGGAAGATGTTGAATTGAAAGGTATTTGTACCTGCTAAACAGTACATTATTGAGATTCAAATGTAACCATCCCTACTTATGTTAGATTCAAACACATCTATTCTTTTAAATACCTGGTAGTCTGATATATGCTACATATGCAAAAGTATAGATGTATTCGGAACTGACGTAAGTAGGGACGGTTACATCTGTGCTTTTTTTGTGTAGCTTTGATAAAAGACCCCACTTAAAAAGTTAATGAGAGAACTCTTTGAACAACTATAAAAAAGCAAATGATTTGATTGCTACATGTTGTGAGTTTCTTGACAAGTTCTTCGCTTTTTGAATGAAGGTGTAAAATGTCAGATTAAAGCTTCTCTTACATTCTGTTTCAGGGTCTCAACCTCCTCATTCCAGTTCTGGACAGAATCAAGTATGTTCAGTCCCTAAAGGAGATAGTAATTGATATTCCAGAACAGAGTGCTATCACAATAGGTGAGTTTGACAAATCTGTATATGAGTAAGAGTTTGCCTCCATTCTGTGTACAACAAATATATTAGTGTTATTATGGTTCAATATTAGGTCCCTTTTTTTTTGTTCATATTTTACTAATTCAGAAAAAAATCCAACCCTCAGTAGAAATTCAATGTAATCCACAGCACAGTCATAGATGAAAATCAAGATAAGATATTATATACCAAAATATACCAAATATGTCTACTGTAAAAACAGTTGGAGAACGAGATTTTAAAGATTTACCCTAGCACCATTTCTGTCAGACTGCTTCCATGCTATAAGACCTATAAACTGCAACCATTGTATTATTTTTCTGTTCAGATAACGTGACCCTGCAAATAGACGGGGTATTGTACCTGAGGATATTGGACCCATACAAGGTATTCAGAAGAAATGCGGTCAAATTTTCTGTGTAATTTGGCGAGATAAAGACTTGTTATTTGTAGCAATGTCATAGCAACAGCTCATAAAATATTCATGCTTGCAATAGCTGCTGACAAGGTCAATCCAATTTAAAGGCTACTAATATATAGGATCTTCCTGTGTAAGTTTAACAAAAAAATAGTACATGTACAAAGAAAAACACATTTGAAAGTATAACATCTTTTCCTAAAAGGAAATAAACCTTTTGTTGAATATGACTTGTTTTTATTTTGCGATTATGTTACATCTAACATCTTGTATTTCTGGTTTTTTTTTAGTCAAGTTACGGTGTAGAAGACCCAGAGTATGCTGTAACACAACTTGCACAGACCACCATGAGGTCAGAAATTGGTAAGATGACACTTTGGATATACAATTCCACATATATATGTAATAATGTTGACATGTACAAGTTGTTGGTACATAAGATGTTCTTGTTGCATAGTGGATTAATACCATTCTCACCATATAGGTCAATAGAAAAAGCATAATAAATGTATCACCATATTATAAGATGACTACCATGCTTTTCCTTTTTTTTCTACAGTTGATTTTTATGCCTTGATAGATAGTGTTAAAAGGTGGAACAATAAGAAAAGTACATGGTATATGCATGTTATATTAGGCATTGAAGTAATTGATTGTACTTGTACTTTATTCCACAGGTAAAATTACAATGGATCAAGTTTTCAAGGAAAGGGAGGTCCTGAATGTTGCTATTGTAGGTAAGTAGACTTTCTTCAATTTATTTGAAATTGGCAAAAAAAATTGACAGGACTGTTTTGTTGACAATGTTTTGTTGGAGACTTATATCTAGCCAGTCTTATTGACAATACCATTGTTCATGGTTCTTTCAGATGCCATCAATCTTGCTGCAGAAGCCTGGGGAATGAGGTGTTTAAGATATGAAATACGTAAGCTGACATCTCCAAATAATCCTAAAGCAGACTTTTCTGTTAGATAATAGTCTTTTGTGCTACATTGTACAAATTTGGAAGTTGAAAACAGATCTAAATGGGTTAAGAATTATCCTGTACTATGTTGCTGCTGTTGTTAGGCTGATTGTCAGTGGTTTTTAGGGGACATGTGGGTACATGTATCTTAAAATTTGTGCCATTATTTGAAAAAGTGCAAAGGATTTGTTCATAGAAGTATGCTTCCAAAGTGATAAACATCACATACACAAACAACTATATACACCTGCTAGTAGTATGGAATACATATCTATGTTTGTTTATATTGTCCATGTACTTAAAGAAAAATGTACATGTTAAATGTAGGCGACATTCAGATGCCTGATAGAGTGAAGGAGGCCATGGTCATGCAGGTGGAGGCTGAGAGAAAGAAGAGGGCAGCCATTTTGGAATCAGAAGGTTTGTCAAAAGTACAACGATTTGTCACTACAGATGGCCACAGAGCTTATATGTAATGAGAGTGATGGCTACAAGTGATTGGCAGAGTGTGAATTAAACTTTTTTTAAAGTGAATATTTTTTAACATGATGGAGGTGTGGCCATTCTCAAACATGGGACCTCCAGATTCATGTCCCATTCAGGGCAAAGCTAGGCACTTTGAGTCACCATGGCACAAAATTGGTACCTGCTAGGGATCCAGACCCATAAATATTGAAGCCCATGAGATTTGTGCACCTTTACTTCTTTGACATTGTTGCAAAGACCTATCAAATAACACTTTGCTGCTAATTGGACAGGTCTGAGGGAGGCAGAGATCAATGTTGCTGAGGGGAAGAAGAAAGCCCGCATCCTGGCATCAGAGGCTGTCAGGATGGAAGAGACCAACCGAGCAGAAGGTTGATACCAGTCTCCTCTTTTTTATCTTCTCATTTTGTAGACATGTAAACTACATGTACTGTTACATGTACATAATTATGCATGTGTTTGTTTGGTTTGATTTGTACAATGCTACAGTATTGCTA
>NC_049980.1:19914684-19942157 GCF_000003815.2 Branchiostoma floridae | reverse complement strand
CACCTTACCTTAGAATGTGAAGTGCTAATTAAAGCCAGGAGGAGTCTCTAACAACATGACTTGATAATTTTCCTCCCCAAGGAGAGGCCAATGCAATTTCCCTGCGAGCCAAGGCCAGGGCAGAGTCCTTGCAAGTAGTATCTGAGGTGATCGGAAAGAAGTATGGATCCCAAGCGGCATCACTGAACGTGGCTGAACAGTATGTTCAAGCTTTCAGCCACCTGGCGAAAACTGGCAATACGCTGGTGCTGCCGTCCAATACTGGGGATGTCAGCAGTATGGTCGCTCAGGTAACGTGCAACTGTCGTATGTACCGTTAATTTTGAAATTTTGCCCTGACCTCATTACACAGCAAACGTGGCAGCTTTCATTTGTTACTATGGTTGTTTCAACTGTTACTCCAAGCTCAAAAGATACTGTAAACTCTTAATTTTACTATGCCACAAAATGGAAGTGCCCTGAACTTGAATGGATGAATGTTAGTTATTCAAGATGTATTGTGATTTGTGAAGTTGTAATACAGAAATAATTGACGATGATCTACTCTGTCATCTCTTACACTACACATAATACATATAGTAAGACAGAGGTACCTGTAACCAAGATAAGATGGTTGACTAGAGAAGTGCATCTAACCTTGAGGCAATTTTTGTTCTATAGGCTATGGCTATCTATGGGAACCTCAATCAACACAACCAGAAACAGCTGGAAGCTCCAGACATTACAACTACAGAAGAAAGGAAGAAAGATTCAACTATGTAGACATTGTAGTTAAAGATGCCAATGTTCATGTGCATTTTTATGTTTAGTGTTGTACTCAAACCGTTTGATGTTATACATTGATTTGTCAGTGGAACTTTGTGCTACATATGTCCAATATTCAAATTATGAATATTGTTGTACAAATGTACTTTAAAAGAAATTTCCGTAGTGGCCAAGTTTTCAAAATAAGTACATGTATTCTTTGTTACTAAGTTTAGCTGTACCAGTTTTTTTTGTATTTGTTCCAGCATACATGATTAAAAGAGAGAGGGTTCAACAGGCTCTTACAAGCTGCATGCATGAGCGTCCTTGAAGAACATTTTGTATGAAACTTATCAATAGTGTGTAGTACCCTTTGTCTTTTTATTGTGATTATCTCATAGAAAGTCATTATTTCTTCTTAGATGACAAACTGGGAAATGAATAAGCAGAGAGATAAAATGTGTGCTAGAAAGTACAACCTTGAGCCTGATATGAGCATGTCGGTATTACTACCTGTGTGTTAACAGGTGTATAACAAGAAGCTACTTGTAAGGAATAGTAGAGGGATAGCAGCCCAGAGAAACTACAAACTATAGAATGTATTTGTTTTTATTTGTATTGAAGTAAAAACAAGTATGATTGATACCTCTGTGTGGACCGAATTTCCTTTTAACTTTGACATAATGAACAGCCATAATGGATTGCTTTGACATTATAGAAGATACATTACATGTATTATGTTTCCATTGATTTTTCTTTCCTTTCTGGCTGTTATATTTATTTCAATTTGTTTATCGCTTGTTTGTTGCTAACATGAGAGTAGATGTACAACTCTACTATCTGTTTTTTACAGATCGGGTAGGACCTACAGCTAGCAGAATTCAATGTTCCATGTAACCTTTGAATAAAAAAAAAAAAATTTAAACAAAAACAGGATATGGTAAATGATTTGCATGTATTTCCTTTCTCACCTTTGGCACATAATTCAGCTACTGCTCACAACTAGCCCAAATAGCCCAAATCCACAATAACGGATATTTTGTACACCGAAGGCCAAATTATACAGATATAAGTACATGTTGACATTGTCTTCAACACACTGTACATTCAATCCAACATGATAGCTACAATGGTAAAGAAGATGAGAGACTGAGAGCACAAGTACATGTACATATTATTTCCCAAGCTCCATACTAAATCCCAACCTGTAGATAAATTAGGTTGAAGTTATGAATTCCAAACTTAAGCCATTAAATTTCATAACAAGTAATTTGTACAATGTAATTGCAAAGGTAAAGGAAGACGCCAAGTCAGATACTCATTTACACCTGGATGGAGTGAGGAAAGATTTACACGTTTACAGGTAGACTTTTAAGCCTTTCCCAGTACTTAGTCCGGGACCAGATCTTTAACATTTTAATCCCTTGTCTAGCTAACTACATTTCTTTCATTGATACCACATGGCCTACTAGTATAAAGTATAACCTCAGGAAATATTGCATTTAATTTGCAAAAAGGACCAGCTCTCCTGTGATCACATGCACAATACAAAGCCTTAAGAATGCAGCATTGAGAGAATAATTTAGTCATTGATGTATTCCTAGGGGGGACTTGACCATGAGGTAATGTACTAATCTAACACTGTCCTGTCTTTTTTTCCTGGCACAGGCTTACTCCGCTTTGTCATTACCTTAGTTTCTGATAGTATCTGTATCATTTTTCAAATTTTACAGAATGGCATAAATGGACGTTCTCGTCCATGTTCTGAATAATTTGCACTAGTTGGATCCTAATTGATAGCATCTGTTTCACCTCCGTTTACTGTAGGATACTCATCCATGATTTCTTTTTTCCCTTTGTCACCGTCCTTCTGCCTGCAGCAAATGAACAGTCCACCAAACATGATGATGACCACAGGGATACCCAGTCCTGTCGAAATCACAATGATAATCAGGAGGGACAGCCTTTCAGATGGAGGCTCGCCATATCCCACAGATGCAGTCCTGCAAAAGGAGTTGGTAACAAACTGTCAGACATGTTGTTTACGGCAAGTGAAGGGAATTTCATGGCTGCGACCAAAACAAAATGAGACCTAGTTTGAATTATTTTTGCATTGTTCACAGCTGCAGGAAATGTGAAATGACTTAATTTTGCCAAAAAAGCGGTTGTAAATGTTGATCACCAAAATCTTAAACTAGTTTGATGGTACAACAATTCACAGAAGTCTTGGAGGTCTCTGTTCCTAGGAGTTTTACAATATGGACACAATTACTGAGTCTTTTACAAAAATTAAGAACAAGAGTGGGCAGAGGATTGAACCCTGCATAACACCAAATGTAATTATCTTTAAGGACACGTAAACTTTAGCCAGTGAAAGCCACAATGACATATAAAACATGTAAGGTATGGGGGGGGGGGGGGATGTTGTGTTTCCTGTTACTGACCTACCATAGAAAAATTGCTGACCCTAGACTTTTTCTTGGATCGGCAGCGGAGTCACATAGTTTCCAATCAGAATATTCATTCAGCCTGCTTCCTAATGTAGCAAAAACACTGCTTGTACTATCTAATGAAGGACAATGTATCCACAGATTTGTAACCATTAAGCACAAAATTAAAGTTTGACATTGAAAATATAAAAAATCCTCATGCATTTTAGTTTTACTTTGTTTGGTCAAAGTCTAAAAAAAATAATCCCTACCTATCCCTAATTTTTTCAGGAGTGAAACGGAAAACACAACGTTTTTTCCTGGCCTTAGGGAGGAAGCGCAGGGCCCACTGAAGTATAAGAGACTTGGTGAGCTTATTATAATTAAACAGGGAAAGCAGGAACTAATTTGCCTCTTTGTGTGACAAAACGTTAACAGCGCATAGTAATTCACATGACAGTAAAATCTACAGTAACTGTGGTAATGTACTTACCAACTTGTAAAGTTGGAAGCAACATAGGATCCGTCACCGGTTAGTCCAAAGGACACATTTAATGCTTTTCTCTGTAACCTGTCCAAGTTGGTGAAGTATGCTCTTGCAATCGTGTCAGCTGGTATGCTCGTGGTGTCAAGGTCCTAAAAATGAACACACCATTTTTTTTACTACATTACCTGTAGTATAGTTTTGGGCTTTGAAAATTTTGACCCGATGCCAATGAGTACACAAATGCAATGTTGTTAATATTCTTTATATAAGATTATTCTGCTTGCATATACAGATGAGATGGATAGCATTAGAATGCTACAGACAAAATTTAGCTGTCTTGAAAATTCTGTACACATTCAATTATGATGATCTCTTAAACATGTTCCAAAAGTTCATGGATTAAAGGTAGCTGATATTACAATTGACTTATTTTTTCTATCTTCATGCGGCCCCTTCAGCTTTAACTGTCATACACCAACCTTGAGCTTGTAGGTTTTTGTGGGTGTGGCAACTGCCATGGACCTGGTGCTTTTTGTGTAACAGACAGGCTTCCACTGTACATAGCTGTCAGTCTGGTCACTGTGTGTCATGGTCAGTTCAAACAACTGAAGATGAAGAAATAAAAAAAAACATCCAAATTACATTATAGATACCATACCTCATTTTCAAACGCTTATACTATTATGTGTGTGTCAAAAGAGTCACTCAAGAAGTCGTGAATGGATCTCTTGTTACATATGTTGGTAACTGTTTGCAAACCTGGCAGGTCTCCTAGGCATTGCAGAACTTCAGGTTTTGATATGTACTTTTCTATGCTTGAAATTACTAGCAGACAATTAGACCAAGTAAACTCCTATGATGTCAGCGTGGCACTTGTACCATGTAAAACTCCTCCCAGGTGCAAAAGATTGTTTCTATGCTTCTGTGAGCTTTATCTACCCAGAAGAGAGCCTGGTCAATCCACCACACACTGAATGCCAGGTAAGTATTCAATAACAATTATCTACAACAAAGTGTTCACAATGGCCAGGTGGTCCTTATGCAGAGGTGACATTAGTACATGTTTGACTACATACATGTTTTTATACATGTACATATGTGTATACAATTTTTGACACCTATTTAAGATAATTGGAATTCTGCTTGTTCTTTAGATTTACTATGTGTATGACAGGTTAATTATGGTACCATTTATTTTTTCATCCTGTGCATAGACGGAACTGAGTACTCACCTCAAACACACCAGGAGTGTATTCATCATCTATTGACTTCATTTTTTTCAAGTCAAGATGCTTGTCCTCTGTAAGGAGCATCAGTTCCATGGCGTAGCGTGACATGTTGCCGCGAGGTTCCACAGAGTCTATGGTGAAGTCAAACTGCGTCTGGTTTGATGTGTACTGAAGGTGGGGAAGGTCTGCTGATCGGTCATCTGTCTTGAAGGCATGAATCTGTAAAAAATGGAAATTAGTCTTCCTCCAGTGAGGTGAAGCAAAGAGTAGCTATTTGCATACTGCAAAACAACAGCTCACATTTCTGGTCGTGCGCAAATTCATGATTTGTCTTCATTGACACATCCATGGTCTCTATGTCTGCATACTTACTCACGTAAAGATTGAAAGTAAATCTCACCCTGAATGAAATGCTGCCATTCTGGAACAGGGACTCCATGTCTGACTGTGTTGTTGCTCCTGTAAAGTTGCCTGTGAGGCCTGTAGTGTTCATGGTGAGGTTAAAGTCACCCCACCTCATCTGACTCAGGTCGTATGGTTCGAACATTTCTGTGTCATCTTCTGGGAGCTCTGATTTGTCATGAAGGTCTTCATATTCCCAAATCTATGCAAGAAATTCAGGATAATAATGTGTAGGTTATTAAGAGTATTGATGAGTTTTCCAGCAACGCTGACAAAAATGAAAGAATTTCTGAACATACAAATTGAAATCTAGCACTAAATTGTGCAAAGTAATGATTGCAAAGCCATACCAACCTATGCCCAATCACAAACAACCATATACTGGTCCATATACTTCTCTACAATTATAATCTCTTCCCTTCCAAAGGCACTCATTGATAAAGAAACTACTCTGAATCCCTGCTCTTAAGTTAAACTGTGTATCTCAACATGTACATGGCTCTGATGCAACTTATAGCTGGCCATGTACTGATATTGGTACTAGGTTTTAACATGCCAATTATCATTACAAGCTGTGGTAGTTGGTTAGGAAAATTAATGTTACTGGTTCCCAAAAATGGTTTTGAAAAAGATAAGTGTAACCAATGTAAGGCATTTGAGTGAAGGTGTATCTGACACTTGTTTAGCCTGAGTACTATCCTATTTACAGGGCATAGAGTTCGAGGAGCCCCATTGGAAATAGGATGGTACCCAGGTTACCATGTGTTTGAAAATGAAAGTAAATGTCTTAAGTTAATGTTCCCTCCTCCCTCCCCATCCGTTCAGCATAAGCAGTTTTAGTGGAACTGAAATCATCTAATGAAAAGTGTTAGCAATAAATCTGTATTCTACTAGTACATACCTTGTTAAACATCACAGCCATGGAGAAGTCTACTTCATTGCTGGGTTCAAATGTTATTGCTCCACTATTATCTCCGTTTGTTGTTAACAGTTTTTCCCAGTCAACTTTAAGCTCGGACTCCTTAGATGTGGTGTGGACCATAAGTACGGTGGGCGCTCCTATCGTACTCCATACGTAATGAATCGAGTCTCTGCTGCCCCTTGCGAGAATGTGGACAAGGTTGTTGTGCGTGTCGTTGTCATTGGATGGGGAGGACTGGCACTCAGTGATGTTGCATCCTGGGTTATAGTGCATGGACACCTAGTACAGGGGTAAACATATGGATGTAGCATGAGAACAAATCATTTTAAACTCAACACACCTATGGAGAGTAGGAGTGACTCTGCGTCCATTGTCATAAAAGCAAGTTATAGAAAAATAGCATGATGCTTCAATACAAGGTAATAGCTGGTTTGAAAATTGTAGGGAAACTCTTGATTGTTCAACCTATCAAATTTCTAAGGCTCAGTTGGCAGCATTTATGGACATGACAATAAACCGGGGGCATCATATTATTTTGAAGCAAGGAAACATCATCATTTGATCAAGGAGGTTAAAAAAAAACCTCCTTGATTTGATTGAAGTTTAATATAGAAAACATAACGTCACTAAAGGTATGGAATACTAGTATGCGAAGAATGTTCTTGCCAAAAACCAACGATACTGACACCTTTGTATGATCTACTGGTGTTTTACAGCATCTTTCACTGATCAAAAACGGTAAGCAAAACAAGAAGTTTAAGTCAGTCGCCTACCCTCCCCAAAACCAAAGCACCTCGTTCTGAGAGGACGTATTGAATATGACAGTGATGGCTATACGCCGAAACACATCACAACTTTGTCACAGTCCACATACCTGTCTACTGAAGGACTCCTTTCCAACAGCTAGTGATGCAAAGACGAACAAGGCACAGGAAAACCTTGACAAACAGGTGTACAATCTCCTTGCCTGCCTGGATGCCGCCATTTTTTCTTTCACGTGATGCTTAAGGTTACTACAGGTCATCAACCCACGATGGGGTCGAATTGTAGGTCAACCCTCTGACTACTAAACGTTATATATTGCCAAGCAGATGTAGATAATAAATTTGCAAGAATTTGCCACTCGAATGTCTTATATGTTGTTTGACACTGAAACTGGTTCAATCATCCGATTTCCTTATTAAAGATATGCTACAACCTGATTATTGATCAGCATCCAGGATTACACCATCACCAGTTCCAAGGATGCAGTACTGTCCCGAACTACACGCAACGAAATGGAGCCACCAAAGAAATTCCTTCATCTAGTGTTGACAACAAATAAGCCTTTATTGTATCCGTTGGCTGTGTAAGTCCAGTACAGTTCAAATGGACATCTCCAAGTACTATTTTTATCTTTGATAATCTGTTATCATTAAAGCCTAAATGTACATCTATCTGACTAAATCATTTTGCTGTTGTTGTTGCAATTTGGCAGGCCAGGTGTACCTTCCCATTGCATACTCACCTTTTTCTTCACTACCTCATAATTATTATTTTTATTTATTTGTAATCTTTGTAACAAACCAGGCCATTTCTGGAAGTTTTTATAAGTCCACATGGTCCAAACTGTTAAAAGCCACCATTTGGAACCAAGTGGATTCTCAGATACATATACATGACTTTGGACATTTATACATGAGCTGGGTGTTTCAAATTACAACTGCTTCTCAACCAACATAAGACCTGCTGAGTTATCTCCAGATAATGGCCACCTCTCTTATCTTGATCACTTGGCCCATTAAGCAGTATATATGAAGGCTGGTTTATAAATGTAAAAACATGGTTCCCTTGATGGCGAAGCAGCCTGGATTTCACATTGCAGGGGTTATCAAGGGCTGACATTGAGTGTGCGTGGTAGAGTTCAATTGGCCTACGTTTTGGCTGCTAATAGAGCAACTCACTTGCCCAATCTATCCTTCCCCCAGATTCACGTGTTATTTATTGGCAGTGTTTTCACTAGTCTGTGTAACGCAAACTCCGCTATCCGGAGCTTGTAGCCTCCGCCCCGCGCGGCAAAGTAGAACGGGCCTAAGAAGCGCGATTAAATCAGGCTATGTTTTCAAACATATCTAGCACCAAGTTACCAGCCATGCCTACCAGGTCCAGCCATAGCCAGCTGCAGTCCTGGTAAATCTGAGTGCAATTCATACTTTTCCAGCACTGACCAGCTGTCAACCAATCAGAACAACACCTGGACATGTTTGGGAGGTTGCCAGGTGACAAAGGCTGACACCTGTAGGACAGATGGCACACCAGAATGGGACCTCAGTGTTAGATACCACTATTAGTAGTGAAAATTACTTACACAAACACAATGTCTGCTAGTGACAATTGACATGGTTGAATCTGCTTTGTAAGACATCAGTGATATATCAAATAGATATCAGTGCTTAGCATAATGACATTCCTATAGACATTAAATGTGGCATGAACAATTCTCCCTTTTAAGATCGTTGCCACCATGTATCAGGCATATCACTATGGTATGCAAAAACGTTCCTTGGCCTTTATGAAATAATCTGAATGTCAGTAGTAACAAATCAAGTCTGGACCTCACCGTGGCTGGTGTTCTGATTCTACACTATATTTACATTACAAAAATAATAATTTTAAAGCCAACCTCAGCAAAAATACACACAAGGCAAGACCAAGACAGGGTCAATGAGATGTACATACATATATTAAAGTAAGGTACCAAAGCACATTCATCAGAATTAGAATTGATTTAACCACTGATTTCATAATGTAAATTTAAACTAAATCAGCTGTTCTTCCAGAACCCCACATTGCCTTTCTAATCGATATACAAGTACGGTAAGCCCCCTTCAAAACAAAACACACAAAAATACTAGCATGACAAAATCTTTATATCTTTTTGGGGTAACACTGACACTTATATCAGTTAGTTTGCTTTTGTTGTAGCAATGTACTATTACAGGCCTGGTGCAAAATGCTTAGAGTTCACAAATTTAAATGTATGCCATATGTAATTAATTTGCAGTTTAAGCTACCAGGTACTCCTTTGCTGGCCTTGCTGCATACATCAATGTATCTCACTTATTTACATCTCTTCACTGCATGAACCCTAATTAAATGGACAAGCGTCAAGACTAGCAAACACTCTAATATTGGTTGATTTGCTACAATAACAATTCATGTGACGAAGCACTGGAAAAGTGACAAAGCATTTGTTTGCAGCTACTATTGCAGAACGGACCAAATTCGGTGACAGCTATCACAGGAAACAACAGAATATACATAAAGCATCAAAATGACCACCATCTTCAAAAGCAAATATTACAACTTCTGCAATATCTACAAAACAAAACAGCAAAGCATTTGATGAGGTACATTGCTATCTGCTTTTCCCTCCTGTCTTCTTCAGCATCCCTGGTCTCAGTTTTGCTGACATAGAATGAAGTCTGTAACAGTTTTATCAACTGCTCTGACTTGAAATGATATTCATATCCATAGTGATGGCAAATCTGGCGTACTACGCTATCTTTTACAGGATCTCTGTTAGTTTTTTTCCCTATAACTATCTCCACTTGTCCATCTCCAATATGTCCTTATTATTTTCTTGTCGCATGCCATCTTTTACTTGAAAATTCAAGGCTGTCAGGGCATTTCATTATATTTATAAGACAATCTCCGAATCAGAGTAAATCCCTAGCACTATATTCAATTAAGTGCCAGGTCACCCCTGTTAGCACATAGACATGTTATGAATGCAAAGGCATTCACAACAATCCAGGAAACAGGGATGCATAGATTTGTTTATCTCGATAACTTTGGCCCATGCTCAAGCAACACCACCACAAAACTTAAAATAGGAGCTAGACCTTGGCTTTCTGTCTCTATGCTTTCTCCAAAAAATTGTACGATCTAGCATATATAGATTGAGCAGGTAGCTTTAAGTGTAACAATAATATATATGTATATCACTACAACGTCATAGCAATGACAAAGGGGCAGAATATAACATGAATCAAGGAGGAAAAATGAGAAGACTGGTCAAAGACCTGGTCAGGAGGAAGAGGGCGTGTGCTTGCTTTCTCTGTACAACTATATCTGTTACATAGAGATGCATGAATGTCCAGTCATGAATGCTGCTCCTGGTTTTCTTGATTTTCTGTTGACAGTCCTTCGGGTTTCTCCTCATCTTTCTTCTCTTCCCCAGCATCCCCATCCCCCTTCTTCAGCCCCACAACTGCCTCTGGCTTGGTGATCTGGGGTTGGTCAGACACTAGCTTGCTGGTTTGAAGGGAGGGCTTGCGGGCTGGCACATTGTCTGGTGTGGGGATTGTGTCTCCGGTCACCTCCTTGGGATTGGGCTGCTGAAGCCTGGCTCCATTCCCTCTGATTGGCACCTTCTTTGTCTTGGCCAATGCCATGTTGTAGTCTCCAGAGTCAAAGTATTTTGGCTACAAAAAAAAAAAAAATTCATTCCTTGTCAATTGATGGCGATGCATAAAAGGACTGCTAACTTATATGAACATCATACTACATGCCTTCCTCGTCATATCTAAAATATATATATATACAGTCAAACCTGTCTGTAGCGGCCACTCAAGGGACCGGACAAATTTGGCCACTATAGACAGGTGGCCTCTGTATAGAGGTGGTAACTTGTAGATAAAATACAGAAGGGACCGACAAAAAGTGGCCACTATGGACAGGTGGCCCCTCTGTAGAGGTGGTCCCTAATACAGGTTTGACTGTATATATATATATATACAGGCCTCTCATTTCTTTTGCAAGCTTGAGGCCCACGAAAAAGAAAAAAATGGCACTCCCAATTCTCACACATCATGTGTTATTGTTGGCAATCAATATTTACATGACAGTACAAAGCAAGTCAATAGTACCCCTTTTTGTAGCCTCTTGCGAAGAAAGTCTGAGCCACCAGGCCTCTGTTGGTGTCCTAGGGCAGGGTACTTAGCCTTGAGTTTCGCCTCTTCAGCTTGTTCAGGAGTCAACTGAATAAAGGAGATGTAAAACTGAATAAAAACACATTCCCTATAATCACTTTATGAACTCATATATTCATCATGTCACATGATTCAGATTGATGCAACATAATCATGGTAACAAACTCTGCTGAAAAAATTAAGAATTTGCCAAAATAAACATTTTGATGTTGACAGCAAATTATGTGTCATTTACATATTCCATTTACAAACATGGGGTGCAGAAAACATATTAAAAAAAGATAAGACACTGTGAAGTCATGTCATGACTGCATGTCTAACTCATTGACATTTAATTTGTCAAGTTTGGGATAAAAAATTACTATTAATACCTGCAA
The DNA here is from genome assembly GCF_000003815.2 of Branchiostoma floridae. Lineage (NCBI taxonomy): Eukaryota > Metazoa > Chordata > Leptocardii > Amphioxiformes > Branchiostomatidae > Branchiostoma > Branchiostoma floridae. Next base: position 19,930,594 of record NC_049980.1, on the reverse strand, counting down.
AATAAAAAGAAAATGATTTTGACAGGTGAACCTATTTACCAGAGATCATGTAATCTGGTAGAAATTGTCAATACTGCAATGGCTTCTACTGGAAAAGGAAACAAAAACTTGGATGTTCCATCACCTCATACACAGATTAAAATTCTGTGACAACACTCAGAACGGGCGGGAAAAAAATTGACAAAGATATTGACATACATACTTTTTTGGTGCACGACAGGATACAGGGACACACAAGTAAGCAGACTTTGACAGAATGCAGATACAGTCGTTTTGTGAACATGGAACCATGCGTACTGATACGGTCTGGAAACCTGTCTTGCAAACAAATTATCTGTATAACTACTAGTATATGAAGCAAACACACGTTGAACTGCTACAGACTGTTAAGCTAAACTGCACTGCAAAGGCACTGCACAGTTTGGCGCTGTAATTTTACATAACTTCACAGCTTCATTCAGTATATCATGTACCTCTTTAGCCTCCCCTGGCTCCATGGAGGGAGGACGGGCTGTGTCTGTGGCCATCTTGGTGTAGTTCAGCCCACGAAAGTGATCAAATCTGTGGCCTGTGCAGATCAAAACAGAACCAAACGATCCTCCCGGCTTCAAAATGGCGGCTAGTGACGTCACGGTCTGCCCAGGAGGGGTTTCCTACAGGAGAGTGCAGGGGGTTGCGCCCACGTTTTCAGCTATCGATGCTAAATTTTGTCACAAAAGTATCGAAATTACAAATTAATCAGGTTCTTGTCACATTCATTATCGTTAAGTTCAAGTTCTGTAACATATTTTGCCCAAACAGTAGAAACGGGGTAGGAAAGTGTCATCCAGGGCGCAAGGCATAGTGGGATACTCAATATGGCGGCCCCAAAGAAAATTTTGTTTGTTAGTTTGTGAGGTTTCCATAACTTACCGTGTCGTCGTTGTCTGAAGAGATTTTTGACTCATATTTTTCTGGTCATCCGCAAACACGATGTCCAGCAAACAGTTAAGAATCTTGGCGTGTGGTGACGTAGAAGGCAGGTGGGTAGCTTTCAATGGTATGGGGGAGGGGGGCGAACAGGCAGGTCAGTCAAGTTGAACTTTCAAAATGAACTAATAAAGTACATGTACTAGTATACTATGGTTGAACCGTTCACATGGTAGTGAATGCAACATATTGATTCTGTTAAGATAGAATGATATGCTCAAGATTTCTTCTGACAGTCTGGAAAGGAGCCTACCCCAGTTTACATTTCCTTTTAGGCAGGAGCTGCAAAGCTGTAACCTCCTTGACTTCACTTTATTGGAATTCCAAAAGTTACAATGCAATGTTGACACTAGGCAGGTAACAAATAAAAATGTACGTATTGTTTGCAGGTATTCAGGTAAACCAGAAATAGTGTATAACTGCTTTGATATTCAACTTAATTCAAGGAGATTATATGGAGATATGATGTCCTTGGTTAGTTGCTATATTTTCCTGTAGCCAGTATTTATACCTTTGGGGGATCATTATAAAGTACTGCACACACTGACACACACACTCACATGCGTGCATGCACACATACTGACACACACAGGTGCACATACACACACACACACACACACACAGACTCGTAGTACACACACACACTATTGCCATCTGATTGGTTGATCATATGTTGGCAGTGAATTGCCAAGTCCCAATTGCATATCCATTAAGTTATGAATGCACCTTCAATGTTGCCATAGGTTCAGTCAGCTGTTCAAGCGAGTCTCCTCCATCCAGAAGAAGAGCGGCGACTTTGACATGCTGCTGTGCGCGGGAGACTTCTTTGGGATCACAGCCGGAGCTCGCACAGAGTGGCAGCAGTACCTGGAGGGGACACAGAGGGCGCCCATTGCCACATACATACTGGGAGCCAACAAGCCAGAACATCTGGAGTTCTATGGGGATGAGGATGGGGGTGAACTCTGTGAAAACATCACATACTTAGGTACCACAAGGGGGATTAAGATGTAAATGTACCTTATGTTGGCCTTCATTTAGAAGATACCAACACAGGAAGTTCCCTATAAAGTTCCCAGAATGCTGATCTGTAAGCATCGAGCATGTTTAATGCAAAGTCTTCTGAAAGTATGTTTTTTTCACAATACATCCACAACTGTCCCAGTAATGCCCACAATTTCCTGTCATTAACTTATTGTAAGATGAATCTAACCAGGTCCCTCCTCGTATATACATGTCTCATTTTACTGTCAATTAGAAAAGAAGTCTCCCCAGGTGCCCAATAGATCTGCGATATATACTTTTGTAGTATCAGGTAGAAAGAGCGTTTCCTGAATTGTATTGTGAAATATGAATGTACTGTGTAAATATGAATGTGTAGACCACAGGAAGAATGAGGCTAATTATGGGGCTAAATAAACTCAAACTCAAAACTCCACTGGTGCCCGGTAGATCCCGATAGTTCTGCGGTACTTAAATACTTATGTGTGTATCTCTTTTTACTATCAGGCAGAAAGGGAGTGTTCACAGGTGCCTCTGGACTGCAGGTAGTCTACCTAAGTGGAGTGGAAGATGGGGAGGAAGGCTGTTGTTTTTCCAAGACTGATGTTACAGCTCTTTGTGAATCCCTCATAAACAAGTAGGTGTAAAAATTGTTTCATTTTTTTAATCATTCTGGATTATTACAGCACCTATATTTATTTCGATACCATGGAGCAAAAGTTTTGGGGTATTTAATGAACTGGACAATGTTTCCTGTGATTAATTAGTGCTTTTGGGACTTTGAAAAATATCAGGTTTCTGGCAAAAAGACAGCAGTATTGAATAACCAATTTCTTTTTCTCAAATGTTATGACATTGAATCTATGTTGAAGAGTGGTTAACAAGTGCTTTTGCTGTGTTGTCTTGCTATGTTTGCAGAAACTTCAAGGGAGTGGACATCCTATTGACTTCCGCATGGCCAAGAGGAGTCACAAACTTTGGGAACAGCGTGGATGGTGGCGCCGCTCCACAGGGCTTGGTCAGTGTTGCTGAACTGGCCAAAATCCTCCGGCCCCGTTACCACTTCAGTGGACTTGAGGGTGTGTTCTATGAGAGACTTCCCTACAGGAACCACAGGGTGCTAGCGGAGAGTGATAAACATGTCACACGCTTCCTGGCTCTAGCCAAGGTTGGTAACCCAGAGAAGAAGAAGTACCTGTATGCATTTAACTTGACCCCATTGACTAGCATGGACCAGTCTGAACTGGTCAAGCAACCTCACGATGTGACAGAGTGTCCGTATAAGTCAGAACAGGGCATTCAAGATCAGTCTGCAGAGGATGAACAGGATACTGGGTTGCAGTACCGCTATGACTTGTCGGGTGGAGCACATGGACATGGCAGGAAGCGAGGCCACCAAGGAGACAGAGGACCTGGTGGGGAGAAGAAGTCCCGTCCACCCCCAAAGCCCACAGGTCCTTGCTGGTTCTGCCTGGCAAGTCCTGAGGTGGAGAAGCACCTAGTGGTCAGTGTGGGTGATCACACCTACCTAGCACTGGCCAAGGGGGGACTGGTGCCTGACCATGTGCTCATACTCCCCATTGGTCACTACCAGTCTATGGTAGAAGTCACAGCTGAGGTCCATGAAGAGATCGAGAAGTACAAGTCTGCTCTACGTAAAATGTTCCACTCCCAAGGAAAGGATTGTGTGTTCTTTGAGAGGAACTACAAGACACAACATCTACAGATCCAGGTGAGATTTTGGTTTCATGTATGAAAGAACAACTATGGTACACTTGATAACTGAAATCTACAAGGAAAGATTGACATACGTGTATGGAAATTTTCTTGAGACTGTGTGCTGTAGATAGGTATGGTAGACTATAGACAATTATATCCACCAAAATGTACAGCTAGATGAAAGTAGATTTTGATAGTAACTTGAAGAGTTATCACATTTTGAAACGTTCAAGATCTTTACATGTACATGTATATCATCCTCATTTTAGGTTGTTCCGGTGCCCTCCCACCTGTCTGAGGATGTAGGAGAAGTGTTTCAGGAACAGAGTCAGATGAAGAACCTAGAGCTGGCCGAACTCCCCAGACACACCGACCTCAAGCAGGTTGTCCCATCAGGCGCACCCTACTTCTACCTTGAACTTCACTCTGGTGGCAAGTTCCTCCATAGGATAAGGAAGTTCTTTCCCCTGCAGTTTGGTCGGGAGGTCATGGCTAGCTCCCCTCTACTGGACATGCCTGGCCGGGCAGATTGGAGAAACTGTAAATCCAACAAAGAGGAGGAAACAGAGACTGCAAAAATTTTCCGGAAAGCATTCCAGGGTTATGACTTCAACCTGATGTAGGAGAGTGTCTTCTCTGGCTTCTAACACCACTTAGTGCTTCTGTATCAAGTTTGTTGAGTACATGTATGTACTAGTACGTACTAGTATTGCAGGTTCATGTACTATGATGTTTTAGATGGATCAAAATTTATACCACTGTAAATACAAAGCTACACAGCTAGATGGAAAATTTGGGACCTTTTTTATTTTCTGCAGAATGGACAACTTTTAATTTGATGGTAAAGAATCATACTAGTTTTATGTCTGTTTGACTTAATTTTTTATGCACATGTAGTATCTAACTAATAGTGGTTTCAAGACCCCTATAACTCAATACAAGGGTTTTTCATCATTGCCACATTGTCTGTGTCTTAACTGCTGTTTGCAATGTAAAATCTATTCTTGTCTTTGTTTTATTTCTTGATTTTTTTTCATCTAATGTGCCATTAAACATTAGACTATGTTCAATTAGTTGCTTCCAATGGTGTACATTGTATGAAAGATGTTGATGAAAATGTTTTTTGGATTTTAATAAAGTTGAGATACTCTTTTAGCAATCATTGTTGGTTGTGAATGTGATTGGATTTGGAGTCATTGTGTTACATAAGGAACTGCATGGTGTGACTGGTAAAGCACCAGTAAACCACCAGTATTAGAAGAACAGATTGATTAGTTTTGTCTACTCACATTGTGATGTGTGTTTTTACATGCTCAACAAGCCAAGGTGTGGCTCTCCTCATACACAGGACCTCCATCTTAACATTCCAACCAAGTACAGTCAAACCTGTATTAGCGGCCACCTTTGCATACCGGCCACCTGCCCATAGTGGCCACTTTTTGTCGGTCCCTTGGATTCGTAATGATTAAGAAATAGGCTTAGCGGCCACCTGTCCAACGCGGCCACGGCCACACGATTTCCGGTCCCGCAGGTAAAAAAACACTGCCGATTACGGCCACGCGGACAGCTGATCTATGTTTCAGCCATATACAGCGGCCGTATCGTCACCCTACGCCGGATTTGAAACCTCTTTGACTTATTTTCAAAACAAAACTTCGTAAACTGGCGCTACCCATACCCGCTGACAAACGAGGTCATATAAGGTCAATAGACGACACCAATATTACGGAGGTAAATTGTGTTAAAGTTACGTTCTAATACACTATCGCTTAGGTTAATTTACATCACAAAAACTTTCTAAATAAATTGTTACAAAGACAAAATGATATGAACTTCAGACTATGGTGGATTTATTCTTACATTTATTAAGAGATAAGTCTAAAATGACGAGACTTTTCTTGTGAGTACCACATTAGCATAATGGGCGAATCTGGCGTGTGAACGCGAGCGGGAACACACAGACGGCGAAGTATCAAAGGATACAAGACGAAAGATCAAAGAAATATGACGATACCAGTCTCTTCAGACAATATCAACTGTAGAACATTTAAAACTTTTTATAGCTTTTGGTTTCTCATATACATATAGTGTAAAAATCATTGCAGTACATGTACAGTACTGTGTCATGTGAATAAAGATCAGTGGGTACTAAAACCATGTGTAACTTATTGCTTGTGGTCAATTAATTAGCATATTCTCTATAGTGGCCACCTCTCTATAGTGGCCAATTTTGACCAGTCCCTTGAGTGGCCGCTATAGACAGGTTTGACTGTATAGCCAATACTTAACTATGCGGATTGCTATATCTATGCCTGTTTGGCAGACTCCAAGTTCTGCTCTACATGCAGAGTTACAGGAATTCCTATGCACGCCGAGGATATTTTTACAAAAGCGGGTTTAGTGATTACACTGAATACCATACCAAAAATGTCACATTTGGCCAACTATGAAGTTGAATACAATAAAGACTGGAAGGAACCGTCGTCCTGTGTTAGAATGGAAAAACAAAATCCAGGAAAACTGTAAGCATACCAGAATGTAGTAGTCGAAGGTTCCCAAAGGTAATGACTCTACTCAACTGATCTAGTACAGTACAGTCGACGTTAAGTTCAGTGTGCCCCACACTGATGAAGGGCTGTGATGGCCACCACGGTGCTGACCACGAGCAGCAAAACCTTGTCGCTATTCTAGACCGGTCCGCGCACGGAGTGTGTCTTATCTTGACTTCTCAGATTATCCGTCAAGATGGCATTCCCAGAGTTCTCAAAAGTCATAAAGTCAACAGTAGAGTTCAAGGTGACTGTGTCATCATGAACAAGGCTGTCAGTTGCTTTCTTGAGGTAGAGATCTAGTGCATACGGGCCAGTGGAGGGACTGTACTCGGACACCGAGCTGTTGTTTCCGGCCTACCGTGTTGGGATAGGAAGTTTTTCTTCTTGTTGAAGTGCTTCCCATCCCCAGCCAACTGCTGTTCGCTGTACCATTTCCCATCGTCATCAGGCACGTCTGCTCCATGGATCCCCACGGGCACGTTGTATTTGTCAGGTGTAAGGACAGAGTCATTGAAACCATCGTCCCCATATGCATCTCGTGGTTGGAAAGTGGCTTACCCCACCACCTACAATGCGCTCAGATATATGAAAACACTATAAACCCTAGTCACTTATTTGTGTGTCTTTGCGAGATGGAAATGTTAAAATGGGTGTTATTTCTAACTGCTAGCGCCGATTGATCAATTTTGAGAGTAACAGGCACACGCAAACTCAAGTATCATAGTCAAGAAATAACTCGGGGACAACTGGAATCGATACCATAGTCCAAGGAACTAAGTAACTTAAATTTGGCCCAGACAGACAGGCATAAATGTTATCATACCTTGTCCTTGTCGCCAGCGGTAGTCTCGTCCACCTGATCTGCTTTGCGGTTTTCCCCACCTTCAAGGCTTGGCACATCCATCGCAGACATACTGGCCACCTGACAGCAAACTTTTGAACAACTTTCCCCCAGACGGACGTGAACGTCAGCCTGGTTTTGCACGGATCGAGTCATTAACCCCACAACCTACAATGCACACAGGCACAGAACATGAAGACAACTTATCACCTAAATTCTAAATTCTATATCGGTGGGCACTTTAAAATGAACTTGAGGCGTCAAACATTAGTACACAAGACCAAGTAACGTACATGAGGCCCAGACAATGTAATAATAATAGACTGGCAAAAGAGTATTTATACCCACCAAAGCTACTCCGAAAAGAAGCACACCGGCCATGGTCACCCAGCATCAGCCGCGTAGGCCTTCCTGAGAGATCCTCACGGGGAAGAGTCACTCTCGCGCGACGGCGAGTTCTCTCCCTATCCCTGCCACATGAGTTGGCCATATTGGTAAGATATCATGCTGTAGAAGCGAGTAAAAAGGGCGGAAACGACCACGTCAAATTTTCAGCTGGTTCGAATGTTAGTCACTCAAACAGTGGTGACGACGACGTAAACAAGAACCTGTCGCTAGTGTAGAGCACTAGTTGTGACGTTCTGCGTTCTGGAACAATATAGTGGCATTCCACGTACGCGTGTTATGATAACATTGCCACCATTCGGTTGATATCTAAATATAGAAGAGTAGCAGTTGCATTTAAGACTTTAGTACGTACTCTGTGTTGTCACGTATTCATCACTTAAATGATCAAATATTTTTGTATTGAACACCTCATGTAGATACTGTTCAGCACCAGAGACAGGTACGTTTGCTGATGTGTGGATGGTGGGACAAGTACAGCACAAGGATAGGTGACTGACTGTTGGTTGGCGGCGCTCAGCACCACCTGTCCCTGGTGCTGAACGCCATACACACACAATCAAACAAACACACCTATCCCTGTGCTGCTGGCCACCCACGCATCAGCAAACAGAGCATGTGCACAAGTCAATGATCGTCAATGTCACTGACTTGCAAAAGATGTTCCAGATCTAGAACGGGGAACGTCACAACTAGTGTTCTAACTTTACACTAGCGACAGGTTCTTGTTTACGTCGTCGTCACCACTGTTCGAGGGACTGACATCATATGTAGCGAACCAGGTAATACTAATAGATTTGGAGGGGTTGTATCTTCGCCCTTTTACACGCTCTACTATAGTAGATTTTTGTGCTGTTGCTTTTTGATTATAATCTATATCGGCAAGTATTTCTATGAGATTGGCTTCTCGGTGCAGTCGGAGTCCATTAATTCATGGCTCCTCTCTTTATTAGAGAGGAATTTCTACGACTGGAGACCTTGTTCACGGATTACTCGGCTATCTCTGCTGTTGACAGGATAGTTCTCAAGAACTCTACATTCTCCATCTTGACAGAGAATCTGGAAACCTTCATGCACGAATCAATGAGTGTACGAACAGATGTCTGTGTCTGCCTTAATGGACAATCATGTGCAAGCCCTAGCAGTCAACACATTTTATTGACTCTTGGCCTCGCACCTATTAAAGGCACACTGGTATTGAAACAAATACACTTTGATATCTTTCAGTGGTATGTGTTATGCCATTGGTTGGAATCCCTTTGTATGTATACTAGCCGCTATGCTAGATAGAGATGCATGATCGGACATCGTTAATGACTACCTCATATGAGGATGAACTGAACTGAACTGAATACATTTGGCACCAGCACGGTGAACGAGAGCCTCCTTGCGATTTGCGTCAAAACGTCAGGCACCACTTAACGAGAGTCATCATCATGGCGGGCAATGAACATGTTGAGTGACTATCGTCGACGACAAAACGCAATATTAGTGCCATACACAAACCAGCAAGCCTCTACTTGAGTTACTTTTATGGATAAAATATAGAAAGGGGTTCCTATCATGCCTCGGGCCAGACGGACGTCCCGAGTGCGCAGGAGAAGGCGGCAACTGTCGGAGGCCGACTTGAGACTACGAATGGCTGTGGCGAATGGCGACATCAGTGAACTACGTGCCTGGACGTCTGACGGAGACGTGAACGAGTTGGACTCCAGTGGGTGGTCCCTCCTTCATCTGGCGGCGTCTAGAGGGAGGGAGAGATGTGTCAGGGTTCTCCTGGAACATGGAGGTATTTCAAAACTACTTAAAATGGGCAGCTGTAACCGTGCATCATGGAGAAGGTGTGGCACTAATTATCTTGCAATTGCAAATGTGGGCCAATAAACTCTCGTACTCGTAGAATGAAAAGTTGGTAAGATTAGTAGAGATTTTCTGTTTGTTATAAAGCCACCCAAAAGTTTATTCTTCCCATGCAACCAGTCCTCAAATTTTACCTTTTAATTGATTTAATTGTTCAAACTCTTTATAAGTATTATTATTATTATTTATTGTTTATCTGGTGTAACGTTACAAAATGTATTTGCAGCCAGTGCCATAGGCAGGTACCCAAAGTGAGTAATGAGGCTGATTAACGTGGCCGAGGGACATAATACTAGCTAGTGATGACAATTTTCATCTACTAAAAGAAGAAAATGGTAAAAGTTTCAGTGCCTTGTTGATAACTTTGAAATAATGAATTATTCTGAATTTACAGCGTTGGCAGCTGTACAGGATTCCATTGGTGGCTTCACTTCCCTGCACTATGCAGCCATGCATGGGAGAACTCGCATTGCCAGACTGATTCTTGACTGCCAGCATTCCGACGCGGTGATCAACGCCTGCAGCAACGACGGCTGGACCCCCATGCACGTGGCCGCTCATTATGGTCGGGATGACTTCATCCGCGTGCTGGTGGACTACAGGGCTAAAGTGGACGCTCTAAGTGACAAAGGAACCACGCCGCTTCAGTTGGCCTTGATCAGAAATAGATTCTCTTGCGTCAATCTCTTACTTGATGCAGGAGCAGACATCAACATCCAATCAGGTTTCCCTCTTAGATACTCTGTAATTAAAGGTTACCTCCCATTGGGCAGGACACTCCTCCAGAGGGGGGCCGAACCCAACCTAGGACGGCCGGAGGATGGGGAGACGCCCCTACATCTAGCAGCTCTGAAAAATGACTTGAATTTTGCAAGGCTGCTGTATGAATTTGGAGGGAACATGTATAAGAGGAACTATGATGGACAGACACCCATAGCTACAGCAAAAATGGTAGAGGACAGGAGCAGGCCGTTGTTAGATTTTCTTCAAGAGGCATCAAGTAAGTACAGTTGTAATGGATACTGGTGTGATTCAATCAGTCTGGGTCAGTGAATGATGCTGACCAAGGATCTTCTTTGAATCACAAGTTGTTAATCATAAGCATTATGAGAAAGCAAGATTTGAATAATCCAATGTAGTAATATACTAATATTACTGCATTTAAAACTTTTGTATCCTTTGAATACTATAAATCTAGTATTATTACACACAAAATCAAAGACATATTTTTACCAGGAAATGTAAAACAAAAACAGTTAAATTTCCTGTATGTGAATGCCTCACCTTTTAGGCCCACCCTATCCACAGTTTGAAGCATGGAGGACGCAGTGAGTCAGGTTATCAGGATATAGTTCCTCCTTCTATAGGCATTAGCAGTGGCCAGCTGTCAGCCTATCAAATACTCCCCCTTAGGCCACACCAATTTGATTTGTTGGTTCACGGATTTTCAAAAAATAAAAAAATATGCTTAACTGGAAAAACATCATGAAAACAAAGCCCGAGGACCAGGTGTATTCCTTGGTGCACTTTGACATGGTCATATTCAAGTTTTCCTCTCTACCCTTTGCATTTATGATGTTCACTTGCTATATTTTCACTTTAAAAATCCGTGAACCAATGAATTAAATTGGTGTGGTGTTTCCTGGGGATAATACCCAGACATGTACCGGGTAGTATCTTCATGCTGGCCAGTGCTGCTTACAACACCCAAAAGGACAGATTGTTGCATCATTACTCGGGTAATACAGGGCCGTACCTGGTAGGCAAGGATGTGCTATGCTGACAGCCTTGTTGTCAAAATGAGCTTTAGTAAATGTCTTACTGATTTTTTTCCAACTCCCAGGGAGCTGCAGAAGTCTACAGAACCTCTGCCGTCTGACGATTCGAAGAGCCATAGGTCACACACGCCTGGATAAAATCCACCAACTGCCGCTGTCCACGGTCATGGTCGACTTTCTCAGGCACAAGTTTGAAGACTGACACAAACATCAGACCCAGTTACACTGCCATACAACATGTTTCTTATAATATCTTCTGTCACAAGACAGCTGAATTTTGTACCACAAATTAGAATACCCTCAAGTTGCTATGGTAGTCCTATAAGATGACGAATGTGACCAGCACATTACCAGCATTACTCTCAGAGCTCTTGGGGTTTTTTCTGACTAAACAACAATCATTGTATCAATGAATAACTGATTTTTTCATAGCAGCAAAATCTTTCCCTAGATTTATGAATCACTGTTTATTTGTATATAATTGTAAGTAAGAGATGATAAAAAAGAATCCATTATTATACCAACTATGGATAAATGTATTTTTGAAGAGACCAGCATAATGAAACACTTGAGTCAAGGCCACACCGATGTTAATAAATTGTTTTGTAATTTGAGAAATAATGCTGAACTGGAAGCTCAACATGAAAATACAGTCCAAGTCGAAATCCTGTACAAGATGCTATATTAGTCAAATGTTTAATAGTGTCTTCATCTTTACCTGTTGTATAACTTCAACCATAGAATGTTAGAAAAACAAGGGAATACAAGTATGTGTAGCCCATCTATACTTCTTTGCTTCAATCAGGAAAATGCAATTTTTGCTGATTACCTTTGAGAACATTAAAAAAATGTAAAAGCATAAAGTTGGATGTCATGTGATGTAGGAATGTATCCCAGACTGTATTACAAATATAGCATCCTCTATAAGGGAAAGTATAAGAGTGTAAGAGAAACATGGTGTGTTTCGTTTTTTTATCTCCACTGACGCCAGTATTTGTCAATATTGGGAACGATTCACTCTTGCTGTACTCAGATTACATAATTTATGGAAGGTGTGTTACTTGCAGACAAAATTAAACAGTCAATGCAATTTCCACTACCAATATCGAACTTTGTTAATTCACTTCACTTAGGTAAAATGAGTTAAGAACATTAAGCTAATCTCAGTGATATTTCTTCCCTCATTAAAAGCACTGTTTGCTGAATTCGTTTTCCACAATGAGGGGCGTCATTTGTACAAAAGTGAAAGTCCCCAATGAAATCCCCCTAATGCGGTTGGAGCTCGCGGTTGGTATCGTCCAAATTAAATCGACTTTTCCCATAGTACCATGCGCAGAAATATGGCGGCGTCCTGACGAGGTAAAGTTGTTTGCCCCGTCTTTTGAGCTCGTTTCAATTTTTCTCACATTAACAAGTCGACTGAAACGACCTGTTGGGTTAGTTAAGACCCACCCTAATGCTAGAAATCTGCTTGGTCGTAGTTTGCTAGTTATTTTGAGAAAACGGAGCACGATACTGGTGGGTGCTTTGGGTGGCCTGAAAACGCACCACGACTAAGTAAAATGTGACTAAAACTTCTACTAAGATCTGACAGAAATACAAACTTAAAATGCTTGTTTAGACAGGCAGTGGCCCATGAAAGTCTTCTGTACGACCTCGGGATAGAATTATTTCTCTGAAATGCATGTCTTCTCGTCGATTTATACCATTTTAAGAGGTACAGGTTGTGAACACTTTTGTTCCAAATTACGTACTATGCATGTCTATTGTCACTGTCACTGCGCCACCCCGGATCTGAAACGTTGCTATTGTATAGTATGTCAGCAGAAAGACTTGGTTCTCAGCACATATGAGAGCATACTGTGCCAACAATAAAACAAATTATTTTTTGTATATGGGTAGTGCCAGCTTCCTTGCAAATTTACCAACCATGGTAGTATTTGAATTTAGTTGTCATGCAAAATCAACTGAATGTTTTGGGTGTATCATGATTTGACCTTGAATAATTTAACACAACTCCCACAAATGACTGTTGAAATGTTTTGCATAGCAATTTTTTTTTTGTTTCAGTCGTTATTTGCCAATTTTGGTATTATTATTGGCACATATAAGACAATAATTAACTTTATCCCAATTTCTGTAGCCTTAGGATCTGTTTTCAGATAGTGAGGCAGCCATGCCTAAGCTGAGGCCGAGGAAGAGTGGCAAGCACGCCACATGTTCCCAAGATGCCCTGAAACTTCAGGAGGCCGTGCGTGGCGGGAAGCTTGCGCCGGTGAAGTCGTTGTTACAGAAGGGGCTGAGCGTGAACCAGCGCTGCGTGTACGGGTTCTCGCTCCTGCACGGAGCCGTGGTGAACAGCCAGCTCCGATGTGTCAGACTGCTGTTAGAACATGGCGGTGAGACTTTTATGTCATGTCTATGCCATAAATAATGTTGGCACTTCTCATTAAAAGTCAGACCTATAACTTTTCATGTCTAGTATAACAACATGGTCAATAGTGATGGCCACACATATTAACATTATAATGACACCTTCCAGTTTTAGCACTACAGCATGACTGACAGTACCAATGTCACGTCAGGGTGAAACAGCCTTCAGAATTTTGCTCTTTCTACAGGTGAATAGATGGTAATACTGACTTTAAAAGTTTTACAATGAACTATTAAATAGGAAAGAGAATGATATCAGATCTAGAGTGGGAGGAAAGTGGTGCCAGTGAAATGTTTGTTCTTTCAAATAGTTTGTCACATACAATGTCTGATATTCTATGTTGCAGTCGTAAATCTAGTACAATTCAATTTTCATGATCAGTTCTCTTCCTAGACTCTTTCTAGAAATGACAAGTGACTTATGTATTTTTCTCTTTCTTCCAAAAGCATGTGCCTATGTTAAGGACTACACTGGTGGTTACACGCCTCTGCACTTTGCAGCCAAGTATGTCCTGACTCGCATTGCTCAGGTCATCCTGCAGTATGACGATTCTGAACGTGTTGTTAACGCGAGGGGACGGGATGGACTGACTCCCCTACATATCGTGGCCGCTTGTGGAAAAGAAGAGTGCGCCCTCCAGTTTATGCGCCTTCTGCTTGAGTCAGGAGCGATAATAGACCCTGTGACGGACTTTGGCTTCACCCCACTCCTCATGGCAATAAAGTTCAGGAGATATTCATGTATAAAGATGTTAGTTGAATGGGGTGCAAATGTGGACCTCGAGATGGGGCTGCCAATCAGATATGCAGTGGCGAACAATGACCACAAACTTTTGAGAATACTACTGCAGAATGGAGCCAAGTGTAACTACGGAGGCCCCAAAACGGGACAGACACCATTGCATTTGGCAGCTATGCAAAACAATGTAGTTTTAGCTACAAGACTCTGGGAGTACGGAGCAGACTGTAATGCCAAGAACCAGAGCGAGGAAACTCCCCTGGAGGTGGCCAGGAGTGTGGCTGATGAGGATACACAGTGTGTGCAGTTTCTAAGAGATGTTACATGTAAGTATGCTTGTGCTCACACATCAAATTATCAGTAGGATTGTCTGTTGTACATTTATGTGTAACTGAAGGACATTTTCATAAGGAAAGTTCACTTCATTAATTGAAATACGGTGTTAGGAACTTTCTGATTGATGTCTGTTTTTATCATACCCTGACTCTGCAGATAAAGCCCGGAGTCTGCAGGACCTGTGCAGACTGACCGTGAGGTCACAGGTCGGACACAAACGGCTGCACAGACTGGACGAGCTGGACATCACCAGGGTCATGTTGAACTATCTCAAACACAAACACTGACAGCTTGGCATGGGTTGCCTACTCCAACCATCCTGGCTTGATCGGAAGATTATTTCTATCTGCACAGTTTACTCTTGTTCATACTCACAGTTTTCTAGTTCCAATAATGATAAGTTTAACAATTATTTGGCCATATAAAATAGGTAAATCGTGTGGTTAGAAAGCTTTACTCCAAAACGTTAAGACGGGGAAATTTGAATAATGCAAAATATGTTTGTTATTTTTCCCTGCTAGTTTTGCAACAGAAAGCTGGATTTGATGGAAATATGAAATAGTCTACCCATAAAACTCTGTAGAAAATAGTTGTATTTTTCTACATGTCATACACTTGCTTTACTCTGCTTTATGGATTTGCGATGCAGCCCCTTATTGAAGTAAGAATATTAATACCATATACCGGTGCTGCTGTCTTACATTTCCATAAAGGCTGAATCATCTTCTGGAGCTGCTACAAGTTCATGACACTTCAAATATGCTTTTCCAATGTACTACTACCACTGTATTGTGTCAACTACAAACTTGGGACACTAAAAAAAAAAATATTTTCCACCCCTACTGTGAAATTAAGTCCCAGCAAAAAAAAGAAATGAATTTACAACAGGCCTTTTATGTAGTTGGAATGAGGAAGTAGATACAAAAAAGGTTAGCCAGGTGTCCAGCCTTGTTACATTTGCTCCGATCCCTGGGTGGGGTAGCAACCATTGGGAGCAGACTAAAGCCTAAAGCCTAAAAGCAAAAAGGCTGGACTCCAGGTCTCCAGGCTAAGAAAGGTGAACCAAAGTCATTCATGATTTATTTCTCAGAAAATAGAATGAAAAGGGAGATAAAGAAACATTTTAAATTTCTTTCTGGCTACAATGTTATGTTTCACACTTGTAGTTGTACTGAAAGACTGTTCCAGATATAGTGCCTTTTAAACTGAATATAACCCATGTTTATTTTGTACCACCTGAACAAGGATTGTCTATATGGGGCTTGTGCCTTTGGCT
>NC_049980.1:19883371-19914584 GCF_000003815.2 Branchiostoma floridae | reverse complement strand
TTCAAATGTGTATGCAATTGATAGAATATATTTTATCACAAAGCAAGTATCATTACTCAGCACTTGAATCTTCAAAATGCTTTCTTTTGAAGAATGAACTGGAAAAAAACAATCTTCAACTGTTTTAACATGAGAATAACCTGAACTGTTGCAACTCTTTAGGGAAAATTATGGTGTCTGATCACATTAAAAGTAAAACTTTGCCTTACCTTTGACATTTTCTGTATTTACAACATGTACATATACAAATAAGTTCTTCCTCCCTCATCCCCTCTATTGTCAACTGTCTCAACTTCATGATTTATGTATATTCTAGTTCTCTCCAACCATTGCATAGATATAAAATGGTGAATTGAATACACATATTTCATTCATTGTGTTGTTGCATTGTCATTTTTCAGACAAAAATAATGATGTGAAAATGTATGGAACAGATCGGAAGTGATATAACAAATACTTATTTGCACATGACTTTATTTGAGATAATAATGTCTTTGACAACATCTCAAGTTCTTCTCACCCTTCCTTGGCAAAAGGCAATGTTTAACCAAAAGTAACAAACAATGAGTGAAAATACACAATGGAAATGCCATACAACTTTTTATCATTCATTCTGCATAGACAATTTCAAGTACCATCAAGTATTGCTGGTCAGTTCAGGACTCTCATCACAGAGCACATATATGTCACCACCATGGACCTTGATTTGTATAAATATGTTAGGAACAGAAACTCAGTCATCAGGCCCATAATAGCAAAAGCTCACCACCTTGGACATACAACACAACCTTGTAGCTTTTTCAGACCTTAGTTTTGAATTAAAAAATTCAATCATTATGGATATAATGAAACAAATCTTAAATCTTTTTAATGTTTTGTAAGAACTTAAGCCCGAGTACCATTATCATTAGTCTACAAACTCATGATGAGGGCTAAAAAACTTAAAGTAGTAATGATGTCAATACATCTGTAAAACCTTTATAACTAAAAAGTATGCATTGTTGGAAAACTGCTGTCTTCATTCATAGACCCTGGAAATCAGGTTCAATTAAAGAATGTTAAGCAAAATTGGTAGATTTTAAGAACATAACAAGATATGTATTGTACAAATATATAATGCATGTACATCGCATGTTACAGCTTTAAATCACAAAGCTACTGGTACCTAAAACGTAAGGGTAATCATTACACATTTGAAGAGGATAATAGTTATTTTCTTCTGTAAACTAACAAATCTCTCTCAGTGTTAAAATAGACAGCCAAGCAATCAAGATAAACATTCAAGAGTACATTATACAGAGCTTAAGAATGGAAGACATTAGTTACTGCTCAAAACTACGTCATTTTCTTCATAAGTTCTTGGTAGTTTAGTAGTCAGTGGACACATACCCCTTCCTTTTGCCCAAAAATACAAGGTATGGGAAAGCTGAAGATTACTCATGTAACTTAAATGTATAGCAAAATACAATATGTAAGAATAGGCATTGCAGTTTCTAGTGCCAACAAGTTGTACCGGTGGCTTTTAGAATCATTCAAGAATTCTTATATAATATACATCAACATTTGTTTCAATAACAAATGCTTAACAAATATAATGTAATACCCTACACCTTTTCATGTTGTGTCACTAACACATTTTTTATATCTTCACTGTTTTAAAGTCATAATTTTTCTCTTCGGTGACTGAAAAAATAGCTATCATCATAACAGACTTGTAATAGTTACTATCGCAACAGACTTGTAAAAAAAATTACACCAGGACTGTTCAGCTGTCCATTAGTAAAAACATGCTTCTTATTGGAAGATTGATGTTGGTAACTCGATTTCAGTGGTCAGAGGGAAAAATGCATTTACAAAAATTATGGGGTTTTCAAGCCTCACTCTTTGATAGTATACTATTTGCTCTGTTGAATTTTGTCTCAGTGTATTTCTTAACAACATCAAGTCCTATTTATACACCCACAAAAATAGTTTATGCTATCTGATTTCACAGAACTTACACAGCAACAAGTTACCAACTGTTCTTGAGTTAGAAGTGGTGTTCCAAATTTCACTATTTGAGAACATAACAAGATATGTATGTACCAATATACAATGTATATACAGAACCATTGCAGATGATGCTGGAGGAAAGATATAATCCTGTAGATATAATATACCTTAAACATAGAATTTATCATCACTGAGTTAACATTCTACCATTCTGATTCTAAACAATGACAGAATTCCTGCATCATATTCAATACAATGAAGGCAACACAAACATATCTATATTAGATACCATCAATAATACCCAATACATAATAGAAGAAGGACAGCTACTCAACCAAGAAAAACAGTTACCTTTCTTTTAAATCTTTTCTTTTCCACATTTGACCTTGTCATGAAGAGGTCATAACTTTATTCCAGATTCCATCTCTGACATTAAAGGTAAACAACAAAAAAATCGTTTTCTGGGTTCAGAATCACCAAACAGACAAAAGGCAAAATTGTTGCATTTTTTCTAGCTCCCCATCTCTGTTACAAATTGCCTCCCTTTCCACAGTTACTACGCATGCACAGAACACGAAAAATCTCAAGCATGTTCCTTTGTGTGCTAGAAAGTCCTTGATGATAAGAAATTAATACCCAATGTCCCACTTATATCGTGGTCTATATGAAAATAGGTGCCACAAAAGAGGTATTGCCAAAAAACGAAGGCCACTCATGCCAGTGATGCCTGACCTACACCAAAGACTGAAGTTAGCCCCTTCTGCTAAGGTACTAATAGCCTATTCGTGGTTAAGGAACTGAATCATGACTTTGGTGAGTGGTAGGTCGTTGATGTGTTGGAGTCTCCACTTTCCAAGAATCCTCCTGATGTACAGTCGGCAAATTTCCTGCAAAGTCCGTGGAGATCCTAAAAGATACGAGAAAAACTATGAGAAAACTGTGTGAGAAACAAACCATAGGACACAATCTAAGAAAAATGGGATACACATGTACAGGTACCTGTACAAACATTTACAACTGTATTCCTTGTGCTGGGATAATCATCAAAATCATGGATACCAGCTAGAGAAAGAAAAGAGCCACGAGTCGTGACTCTTTCGAGACCTTTATTCCCTTTTCAGTGTCTGGATGAGACTCTGTCATCTGTCTTTGCCATGAAAATAGAAACCTATCCCTTTTTAATAACACTAGATGGTCTGCACCTGAAAACCAATTACATGTACCGTAGATACACACTTATAACTGTATTATCTAATAGCTATGTATCTACCATGTGTGTATGATACTGATCTGCTGTAGATACATGTTTCAGAATTAAACTAATGAAGATCCTTACTACTTCTCTCCTGAAGAAACGTGTAGCATGGATGGTTGTCTCTGGCAACCCTGCTACAAAGTTCAGCCAGCTGCAGCGCACTCTTTCCACTCTGGTTCAAACAATATGGCTCAGCCCCAAACTCGTACAACAGCTGCGTTGCTCTGAGATTGTCCACCACGACTGAAAGGTGTAGCGGTGTGTGTCCGTGGCTGATCCCTCTGAAGTTCACGTTGGCACCATGAACCAGAAGAAGTCTCACAAGGTCATTGTCATTGTTCAAAACAGCAAAGCACAAAGGGAAGCCTTGTTGTGCATCAACGTCTGCACCCTTCTCCAAGAGCTGTTTTGCACAGACCCGTCTCTTCTCAGACCGTACCACAAGGGACAGGGGGGTGTCACCATTAACTGTGGCAGCATTCACTTCTGCACCCCCTTCCACCAGCAATGTAATCATCTGTATAGAATTTTTGTTCGTGGCAGTTGCGACGTGCAGAGGGGTAAGTCCACGGTCGCTGGTGGCATTGGCGATTTGGTAACAGTTCTCATGGCCGAGGATGAGACGCGCTATGCGAATCTGTCCGCAGGTCGCGGCAATGTGCAGTGGGGTGTAACCACGGTTTCTGTCCCCAACATGTGGATGTGCTGGAAAAGGAGAAACAACAATAGTCAGAGAGCTCATCGACATCTGCGGTTTAAGTTGTCAACAGCAAGCAGCCAATCAACAATAGATTCAAGTCAGGTCACATCAGACAATACTAGGTCCTTGTGCAAGCAGTTCCCATCAAAAGGTTGTCAAAGCTATATGTGTGGAAGTTAACGAAAAAGAGGCTAGGAGGCAACCACCTCTGAACCATAAGGTTCAAGTCTAATACAACTTGCATGCTAATGGCAGGGTTACCGTCACTTGGATAGGATGTTAAGTTGGGCTACACCAAAAACCTGCCACACTTATCAATAAGAAAAGGGGTTCACCCTAATCGATCCAGTCTTACTCAGCTCAAACTTACTCTATACAATGTAGATCTGGTGCATTACAACTTCAGGCTGTTTACCTGTAATATACAATAAAAATAACAAACAAATAAGCCAACCTCCATGCTCCAGCAGCATCCTGACACACCTCTCCCTGTTCACAGCCACAGCCAGGTGCAGCAAGGAAAACCCACTCTGCAGGAAGTAGTTTGGATCAACTCCATCCTGTAGCAAGTCTTGTACAAGCCTTCATATGGGGAAAATACAGATGATAGAGAGTTACAGACATCTATAATATTAGTCAGATGATAGAGAGTTACAGACATCTATAATATTAGTCAGATGATAAAGAGTTACAGACATCTATAATATTAGTCAGATGATAAAGAGTTACAGACATCTATAATATAAGTAGCCTTCAGTATATTGGTAAAATTTTGTTGCACTTGGGAGGCATTTGAGAACTAGTAACGTTAGTAGTAGTAGTAATATCCATTATTTGGATCCAGTATCCAGAACAGCGTTGCAAATTTTGTACGTAATACACATATACCACGTACAAATGCTACAAGCCAATCTGGTTGATTAGTAAAGTCATGAGGTGCCATGAATGGCTAGTAACTTCTCAGCACTATAACTTGGTACTAGTATAAGTGAAGGCGTCTCTAGTACATGTACTAGTAACTTACTAGTATGCAAGACAGAACATGTCACCATGGTGGTGGCAAGGCAAGTTTGTTGTGAGAGGACACCACAAAAACTGTAATAATAGCATAAAAAGCACTGCATATATTTCACAATATTCACACTAAGTATAGATATTTGGTTCCTACATTCAGTGTCTTGGACACCGTAGTCCACTTTGTGACAAAACCTAAATATAGTTATAACTATTAATTACTGACTGTACCTGTGATCACCCAAGCCAATAGCCTCCTGGATGGAGGTATAACGCGCCGCATTTTCCTTTGGCGACAAACGTCTCTTTCTGACAGCCGTCTGTCTGTGTCTTGCCTTCTGTTTAGGCATTCTAGTGGTCTTTAGGGTTGACAAGTCTCTGCAAAACAAGTTTTCAATATAATTTGTCTCCAGACAGGAAAATCTATGTGCCCTTTACGTCTACAAGACGACTAATGATAGAAAAGGTCTTGTACACACACATATATAACGTTATATATTCAACCTATATATTACCAAGGACATGATAACACAGTGAATTTCACTGATAAATATGGACAACATCTAACGGTAAGTTGCATGGCGTGTACGTGAAAACGTTATCGGATTTTCCACATTCCTTGATGCAGCATTAACATAAAATGTAATTTCTGTTGACAGTATTAGCACTATAACGGCCTTAACGGCCAGGTAACCTTCAACTAGTTCCACCGCATGTTCATATCTATTCATTCAACATGTAAAACGCCAGCAGCTGTCCAATCCGACCAATCCAGTCCTGTTTACGCATAATCACGCTGGACATAGAGATGTCCGAAATACGGTAAATAAATACATCAAATGGAAACCTTTATCAAACAGCATTACGTTCAGATCACCCATAGAGACTACGTACCTGTTTGGAGTACAATACAGGGTGAAATGAATGTCTTAGAAAACAAAATACAGGAAAAAGTTTGGAGACAACAAAGTACAGATGTCATCGACCGGAAGCCATTTTCTTCGGTAACTGTTACCTAGTGCGTTATTCGAATCGTACATTCGAATATACGTATTAAACTTAGATGCTCACTTGGAAACAATCATAGCCATTTGTATACATAAATACAACATTGATTTATTATAGTTGATAAAATGAAACTAAAATATTTTTGCTATGCGTTTACAAATTGTTGGATATTTTATCCGTATCTAGTGTTAACAAATACATTTCTTGTGTTACTACCATGAAAGCCAAGATGGCCGCCGCGGTTTGTAATTCTGGAACTCAGTCTGAATTTGCAAAAGAAAAACATGTCAAATTCTTCAAGAGATGTCTACAAGTTCTTCCTAGTAGGTACTGTTCACTAGATACGACGAGGTACGTGTCGCTCTGACTATATTTTGTAGATTTGGCTGTAATATTTGCTACTTTCCTATTAAAGGTTCCGGGAGACTCGGTCATAACGTTAATATATCTTGACCATGAAGTTGATGGTACTATCACTTTGAAATTAGGCTATTCGAGTGTTGTATATTTAACGTTTTTCAGATACTGCTTATGTTTCGTAGGATAAAGACGGTAAGTAGCAAATGCAACATCCCATTAAAATTCTATTCACCCTCCCTCTCAGATAAAAAATTCTCTCAAACAACTTGCAGGGATGTTCAAGTCTGCATACCTGCATAGGCATCTTCAGTCGAGTCTGACCATCATAGACAAATAATGACAACCCTAACTCCAACCTTTACCTTGAACGAACACACACTGGACCCGGGCAGCCAAGCTCACAAAACCAAGCACGCAACCGATTCAGCCAAAAGCCTAACAGGCAATTAACATGGTTGGTTGGCGGTGCTTGAACCCCACTGTTACACTACCCCTTTTCTTGTCAATATCCGTCCTCGAATCTCTGAGTTCGATATGCTGGAATCCAAAAGCGAAGAAGACTGATGTTATGTCTCATCGAGTTTTGATTTCAGGAAGGTCTGGGGGATACTAGCAATAGGAGTACAGGTAACATTTGACAGTAAATCCAGAAATACCAACAATGCTTAACGGTAAATTTGGAAGCTTTGCAATGCATTCTACTGGACTCAATCAACTACATGTAGCAGCGGAACGTTCGCTGATGTAATTGAGTGTCACTGCCTTGACTGTCAAAGATTCCATGATCCTCTTCGCTCTCTTCCATCATGGCTGTGTTTGGGTGAACATCACGGAATAAACGCCTCTTCCAATCAAGTTGCATCGGCTCCTATGATTCACTACCTCGCATCCTCGTGTCAATGTTGGAGGAGGTTTAGAGCTGGTGACAATAATAATTAATATTGTCTTGAACTCTGTGTATTCAGAAATATGATCTGAAACAGTGTTATCTGACCTTGCCTCCACAGTTCACTTGTTCATGAAGAATGTCTCAATAATGGGTAACGATGAATTCAGGACGAAAAGATAATGTGTTATGTAATATATAGAATTAAAACATCCAATAACTCTTCAGGCACAATATACCAGGACCTGGACCTGTACCTAAACCTCTGGATTCGAATCCGGACCTGTACCTAAACGTGGGTTTAGGTACGCATCCCTATAAAAATTGTTTGTCATGTCAGTGAGAAAATACATATACATTGTATGTTGTTTGTCCATGGGAAGATATGGCCTATAGTGCCTATCCATTCCATATATCCCTGTGGGAATCAGTGTTCTTCAAGGATATTAGATCACACTCTTCTGATTCCTAATGATAACGTTCTTGTATTCATATAAAAACATTTGTGACTCATCCCTGTAAGTTGTAAACAGTCTACATTTTTTAATGTATCATTTACTGTACTTTGTATGATCAGCCCCACACATGGTCAGATCAGATGGCAATGCTGTTGCAACAAATCTAACCACTAACCAGTAATGTATATTATGCCTTTCTATAGTACATATTAATAACATAACCAATGGGTCAGAAAAAAAACTGATTTTTTTGGCTATCGTTATTGGAGGAATATTTTAAAACAGTCAGTTATTGGAGGAATATTTTAAAACAGTCAGACTGAAAAATAATTTGATCTATTTTTCAGACGTAAAATTGCTATTTTGCACATTTCAATAAAAATGTGCCAGTAGTACATTTTCACTAATCTTGACAAGAAACTATGAAGTTAAGCTGTATTTATTTGTTTTTAGATCACAATATGATCACATTGAATGATTCATGAAGGAATATAGCAGCTTTTTTATTTTTTGAAAATTGTTTCCCTCATACAGGTTGACAGTTGCTTTCTTTGCCCTCTCTGGTCTGGACCTTCTTGGAGCCTTAGAAACTATTAATAAACAAGAGATCATAGACTGGATCTACTCCCTACAAGTTTTGCCTGACAAAGATGATGAAGGTAAGCTTTCAAGCTATTTGCATGAAGATACATGTAGCACAGGAAAAGTCGTTCCAGCCCCTCCTATGATACATTGTGACATCACATACTGAATATACATCCACCATGCTGGTTGGCTGAACCTGGAAGAGTTTTGAGAATTCAAATTTACTTGACAACTTGCAGGTTTAACCATACAGCATGGCAACCAATTTTCCAGTCATAGTCTGGTCAGTGCAAACACCTATCAGGGCTCGAAATACTGGGTGCATGTGCACCCAGGTGCATCCAAAATTGGAGCTGTGCACCCAATTATTTTCTGTGGGTGCACAGGGTGCACCCAAATATTTTCTTAGGTTGTGTATGTTAAAATATCAAAGTATACTAGTATATATCATATTCTTGACATCTAAGTGTTAGAAATATAATAAAAATCTCTATCATGGTACTTGTTTAAAAATTTAATAGCTTGTAACTAAGTTTATTACATGTACTAGGTTATTACTTCAATTTAAAGTGGTGCACCCCAAAACACCCAATTTCTTAAGCTGGGTGCACCAGTGCACCTAATCCCACAAATGAATTTCGAGCCCTGCCTATAGTCACCAGTGTTTTCGATTCCACATCAATTTTTGACTGTTTCCAAAATAAATGAAAAGTTTCGACCATACTGTAAATTGTATAGCAGCTGCAAATATGTGCTGTAGATTTCAAAAACAAATATCTGAATGTCATAGAATGCCAAGTCAATTCCAAGAAAAAGATGAATATAGTGAAAGAACAAAGATAAAGAATAAATTGTTTGGCACAATATACTAGTACTTTGTTTATTACCACCGTAACGTAGCGTGCAAAGATCGCTTTGGCTGAGGGAACACACGCAGTATATTACCACCGTAACGTTGCGTGAAAAGATCATCTTCGCAGTTTGTTTAGCCGTAACGTAAAACTTGGTCTCGGGCGGAATGCTGCGTGCAAATATCGTCTTAGCGGAAGGGATACACGCAGTTGTTACCGCAGTAATGTAAAACAAACTGCGGCCGGGCGGGGAATAATGTGTGCAAATATCATTTACCATCGTGACGAGGCCCGTAAAGAAACGCGCGTGCCAACTCAGCGCGCTGTGACGAAAAACGCGTATACGTGTATTGGTACGCGCGGGGAAGAATCTCACGCGCGTGCAAATCCGTGCAAATCTTCCGATATGGGACCCCATATATACCTGACATCTCATAATGAAGGCAACGTTTTTTGAGGGTCAAACTTTTTTTATTCACACATTCGCATCAGTTTTGGGGTTCCCAGAGGATGTCATCCATATAATCAAATCAACGTGGCGTAAGGTGCAATGATAACCTTTTAATCAACCTTCTCCATGGCCCTTTACCTAAGAGACAGGTCCAAAACTAGCAAGGGACATAAAATTTTTAATCTGACATCTGATTCTGAGTGATTTTGACTGATGGAAAATACAAAACAAAAACTTCTATTACAATCAAACCTGCCCGAGCGACCACCTCTTCTCAGCGAACACCTGGCCATTTCGACCGCTTTTTCTCGGTCCCGATTTTTCTCCCCATCGACGTAAGCATTAAGCGACCTTTTCTCATCGACCACCTGGTCAACGCGACCGCGACCGGCCCAAATTGGGACCCATAACGACCTCATCATTTTCAAAATTGACGTTTTTATCGATTTTTTAATGATAACTAGCGCGATTTTGTGCCGAAATCGGCCAGTTTGCGTCGGATTTTGACTGCCATTACGATGTTATGTTTAGAATAAAGATGGCGGCGGACAAAGGGTGGGTCAATGGGGCAGTCTACTGTAATATCCGAAATTTAGTTGTTACAGAAGTTTAAAAAAAAATCTATATCATTATAAAGTGAACGAATGCTGAAACGTATAATTACCTTCGCCAAGAAGGTCATGTTATGGTTAGAAAATTTTTTTGTGTCCCAGTATATAGGTCAATCTCAAATAACTTTGGTAGCTGAGGATGGAATGTCGCGATATTTGGTATTTGAGTTGCGGTTGCGTATAGCAAGGTTTTGTACGAAAATGGTACTGTTGGCGCTTTCTGTCGTGAGTGCAGCGGGGTGAGTGTGTGTGTGTGTGTATCTGCGTACAAGATAACTTTTGACGCTGTGGATCGTTTTGCATTATATTTGGTAATTATTTAGGGGTTTGGAAAACGACGGTCAAGTTCGATAATGGGCATCCTGGCGACAAGTTGTGGTACTGCAGCGGACCGTCGAAGTTGGCGTTATAGTTATCCTGAAGTGGCAGGTTGAGGATTTTTGGCTAGTGGATACGTCTTTGGGTAGGGAGTAAATCGTGTAAGTTTGGGCCCCCTGGCGGCTTGTTTTGAACTGCAGTGGGCGATTTTGTTGTTATCTTTGAAAGAGAGTAAATCAAGCAGTGGTTGGTGGATTTGCATTATTTTTGGTAAGTACATACCTTAGGTAATGATTAAAATCCTGAAATGTATTGTATGCAAATCAGGGCTTAATTTACATGATAATTAGAAGAATGTGTAAATCCTTCAATTGACCTCTTTTCTGGACAGTCAGTGCTCAGTGTTTAAATACATCTGTGGTGCAGATTTGTGTTGTTCATGACATATTTGTGTCATCAAAACATAGATGTTATTGTTGCTAACACATTGTTTATTAGTTCTCACTTTGCAAGTTCCATGTTGTTTGTTTGTGCACTATGGGAAAGGGGTTTCTCCATTTTGATGTCAAGGGGTGTTTTTCCGGGCCTTAGGCCACACCGATTTAATTTCTTGGTTCACGGATTCGCTCGCTCCTATTTTTTGGAAAAAAAAATAAAAATAAAAATTACTACTCAGCAAATTTTCACCATTAATGAAACCATTCACCAACTTTCTGGTGTAGCAAATTGGCCTTTATATAATAAGCTCCTTAAAGTGTGGGTACAGGTGCTGTTACTGTACAAAAATAGTGTTTTTGTACTTTTTTCAAGCTGAAAACTTTTTTTCTTTATGTTTTGGATTAGCCATTACCTTTACCCCAACCATTTTACAATTTTTATTTTTATTTTTATTTCGCCCTATCGCTCCATATTTTTTTATGAAAAAATCCGTGAACCAAGAAATTAAATTGGTATGGCCTTATATTGGTGATGCTTACATGTATGTGGCAGGGAAAAGTGGAAGCTTGGTGGTTTGTGGCCTTTTCATTACCTTTGCCAAGAAGATTAAACTTTTGGTTAAGGCTGAAGCCATAGTGTTAGGTGAGTCTTTATGTAGGTCAACAGTATAACTGGAGAACTGATTGATGGATCTTCATGATACTTGGTATTGAGTAGCGGTCGCAGAAACAAAGGTTGAGTTTGAAAATGGTTAGCCCGGTATCTTTCGTGGGTACTGCAGCGGGCTCAGTGTGTGAGTGCGTGTGTGTGTGTGCGGATAACATAACTTGAGAAGCTATAAAACCTTTAAGTCATTGATAAAGGCATTCTCCATAACGAACCTTGAATGTTTGGCGAAGGTATGTGTTTCGTGGAACTCTAGTTTTATATACTTTTTAAAGAAAGATCTGTGTGAGTACTTTTTTCCAACTGTACTGTACATTCACCCGTGGGTAAGTACGCTATCAGGATGTATACGTACAGGGCATGCCATCGAATTCGAAAGGTGCACTGTAGTTATTTCAGACACGGCGATCAAGAACACAGCGACGCATAAAGGCTTGTATGGTAACTGACAGCATCAAAGTTCCCCTACTGTCTAAAACGTTGGTGTACAAATATTGAGCTTTAAAACGCTGTATCGTATAAAAGCTCGATAAAAGCTTGGGGTTAAATTTACAATTTACAGTGTACGTGTTGTATTTGACATTAAAGACCTCGCTTCTTTGCGTGCGTGCAGTGTGCCTCAGCGACCACCTGTCCAAATCGACCGTTTTTTTCCGGTCCCCCGGGTGGTCGTCTTGGCCAGGTTTTACTGTATTTCAATTCATAATATGCACATGTCTCTGTCTTCAAATAGCTAATATATGACTGTTAAATAAACATTTATGCACCTTTGTTCTGTTTATCGATACTTGTTTGTACAATTTGATATAATTACAATATGATAAATACGAAAAATGAAAATCCTTATGCATTCCAGTTTTACAAATTTAGCAGCATTTGGTGAATCACTTCTGCCAAAATATAGGCAAAACAAGAGTTCGGAGACCTCATATCTCCATGAAATAGTCCGATTATGTAAATGCCGTCCACATTTGCATAATCTATGCTTAGTTATGTACGCCTGTAAATAACCTATGCTGGTCACTATGCTGATTGTCCAATCCTTTACCACATCAATGAATTATGGCACTTTTACATTAATTATGCAAATAAGGGACTTATTTGCATAATTGGAGTCTGCTAATGTTCCACCTGCCACAAACTACATATAACATGTATTTGAGTTCTATAAAGGAAACACTGCAAATACAGATTTTCCTCATTAAGTATACAAATTAGGTGTCAGTTTGCATGATTTCCACTTTCTGATGTGCATCTCTGTCTAAGCTACCTACATACCAAATATCATGTAAATATGTCGTTTTCTTCTTCAGTTATCCTCCTTAGAAGATTTTGCCAAAAATGACCCTGCAGTTCCAGAGCAACCTGCTAGGGGGCCAAAATATGTACCACATATTCCTTATATCACATGCTATCTACCATCCAGAAATCAAGACCAAAGCACATCCAGTTCAAAAAATCCAAAAAACGAATTTCTGCTGCAGTACCAAGGTCACATACCAGGGGGCCCAAAATTAACCTCGACCTTTGTCTTCCCAACACCTACCCATAGACAAAATATCATTGTAATCCATCGAGAGGTTCTTGAGATATGCTCACTACAAAAATCCGGACACACAGACAGACACACAGACAGACGGACACACACACAGACACACCCAAAACTATATCTCCATTTTTCATGGAGATAATAAAAAGGGCATCCCTGCCTACCGACCATATTTTCTTCAGGACTGTAACCAAAACCCAACATTTTTTGCCTGGGCCAAAGATGATTAGGGTGTATTTGGAATAATCATCCACCAACTAGATCAGCTGATCTATCACCACGGAAACAGGATAGGCCGGTAAAAATGTTACGAGTACCTGCGGCCATATATAAATTGTAGGGTAACTCGATTTCTTAGTGGACAATATATTTGCACTTTGCCTAGGGCTGAGTGTCTAAATGTAACATCAGTTGTCACTGCTTGAAATGCTGGGTGCATATGCACTTTTGTGCACCCAAAGCTGTACCTAACTTTTGACTGGGGATCTATGCACTGTGCACCAAGATATCTGTGTAGGGTAAATGTACTATAATTATAAACTAGACTTAGTATACAGCATATTCCTGACGTTAAAGAGTCGAGAAAAATGACAGCACATTTGTTTTTACTCATTTGAAAGTTTGAAGTTAGCTATAGAATTTCAGATTCAAGTTCTAAAGAGAGGCAGTAAGGTTTGTATTTATGTTTACTGACATTCTGCTTTATCTTATGTTGTGCCTTCAAAATTTTTTCTCTGCACCAAAATGTTAAGATTAGATGCACTGGTTTTACCCCTTAATTTTTAACCCTGAGTAAAGGAAAAGGTTCTGCCATATTTATTGATTTTCTGTGTCTTTGATCCAACATATTTTGAGATGATCCCAAATTAGAAAACATGTAAGTCTCAATAGGTAATTGTAGCTCCATTTTCTTCATGACAAAAATTCTTATTCAGCAAGGATATTAATTTCTGGTGTGATCTTGCGATCTTTTATAAGTGTCTCATCTGATGCCATCTTGTTACAGACAAAAATCTGTTCAGATGTGGTTTCCGTGGCTCTTCAACAATAGGAGTGCCATACAATCCATCAAAGGTTTGTCTCTTGTCCTTCACCACTTTCCAGCACCATCTACCAGGTTCCATAGTAACTGCAGTACAGATGTGTGGAGCACTTAATCACCTTGGCTTCATTCTGAAAGATTTTCAATCTTTACAAGCAGCGCTTTGAGAAAACATGGGGAGATAGACATGTTCATCTAATTAGAAACATTATCTTTCTTGGTTCAAATGTTGTAGATTACAGTCTTTATGATTTTATCATGAAACATATTTGATTAGTTAGGCAAACTCCATTTACTGTATAACGTTACATTCTTCCTTCTGTTCTATGAGTTAAGCAGATAGAAAGCTGGTCAAAATGGTTCATATACATGTTTATGTACATTTATTTATTAACATGAATATTGTTAACCTATAAAACACTACAAAGGAGAATATTGCAACTTTACATACCTGTCAAAATATGCCTTACATTTTCTGTTAGGTATAATAAAAATTGCCCATTTATTCTTTTAGAATATTATGTGAAAAGTCATTTTTTGAAACTGAAAGATGCACTTGTTTAAAAGTGAACATAATGAATAAATGGAAAAATGTCTTTAGATATACATAGAGGATTTTATCTTTTGTGCACCTGTACATAATGCTCAAAATCCATTCCTTCAGTTGTTTAAATAACTCAACATGATTCTTTCATCTACTAGTATGTCTGTGGTACAAGAAGGACAATAGTGGAGGACACTAATACATGTATATGATATCCTGTCATAAATATTGCATACAACGTCCTGTCCAGACCTTGCGTGAGTGAACCTTTCCCTAGGGAACCAGCAAATGGCTGATTGGTCCCCAGCTGCTGTCAATCACTCAAAGTTAGCTGCAGGTTTATGGTGCATAGAATTATCACATTAACAATGATTTACCTGTGGGTTAAAGGGGGAGATGTCTGGCATCCATGACAGCCCATGTGAGGGAGGGTTAATGTGTGGGGTCACGGCAGGAGGAATACAGGGTCACACACCATAATTGGTGTCACCATACTCAAGGATTGGACCAGTCTACAGGCAGGGTTAGGTTGTAATTGATGTCAAGGGCTGGTTCCAGACATTTGATTCATAAGCCTTCTGTGAAGTGATTAAAACAAGAGTATATTATGAGGACAGTGCCATGCAATCCACCAAGAAAACTTCCTGAATGGAAGACTTATTTCTAAAGCAATAATGAAATCTTACTGGGTATTCAACTGGTAATACTGCTGTTCTCAGTTCTTTAATAGATAATGGGGTAAGAATGTTTTACACGATTAGTTTCCAAGAAAACCTCCTAGTGCTACATGGGGGAGACATTTCTGAATTAACAAGGAACAATGCAAACTTTCTTACTAGCAGTAAACCCACATTTCTCTTCTTTCCCGATAGTCAAACATGTAGGGCAAGAATATCATTCACGACTTAACCTCACCTAAATAGAATACAAATTCATACAGTACATCTACCTTTTACATTTGTTTTTCTTCTTTTCATTATAACCTGACTATCCCCTTCGGTAGCCTGAGGCTATGCAGAAGCCAGTGGAATGGACAGCCACAACAAAGCTGTCAAATTGAAAACCAGCTTCCTGTAAAATTGATGGTCTTTGAGGTTAGACAGGCTCCATGAACCAGACAACCACTGATGACCTTGTATCCTACACAAGGGCTTCTGCTAGGCAGAATAGAGAGTCAATTCCCTTGCAGACTTAGCTCTCTGATGTGAAAGCAGCACCAGAGGATGCACTCGGCTCATTCAAATTCAGTTTGATAACTGAAATGAAATCATGAAGTCTGCCCATAGAAAAACTCATTTTAGGCCACAAATCGTGGTAATCATCCGATTGTAGGTTTATTGGAATGTTTATCTACCACTACCACTTATCTGTAATCAATGTTTTGCTTTTTGTTTTATGAAAATATGTAAATTTTGTTTGATAAACTTTATAAAGATATATTCAACATTTTCTGGGAAAAGAGAGATAAATTTGTGTCAAACCCAGTCTTCCTTGTAAACATCCTTGTACAATTATAATTTTTTATATTTCAGCCATACCATAGGTATGGTGAAATATATTGTATTCGTAATTATATTGCAATCCATACATAGTATGGGATTGCAATATATTGTTTTTCCTTGGTTTCTTCTTCTTCTCCTGTCAAATCTTCAAATTGATTCAACTTTTTCATTTTTGGGCCAAATGAGCTGAAATCTGGCATGGAGGTAGGGATAGCAAATACCCCCAGGTGTTTTTTTCACTTTTTTGATATAGGCTTTAGAATTTATGATATTTAGGGTTTTTGGTCATTTTTAGACAAAATATGTATATTTTGGGCCCCTGTGCCCTGGTATTACAACCTAATGACCTGAAATTTGGTACAGAGGTGCATTGGACATATGAGCACAGGAACCCATCAACACTTTGTTCATAGACCACTTCAAAAATTATTTATTTGGTTTTTTTTGGCCATTTTTGACTAAAAATGTCTATTTTTGGCTCCTATGCCCTTGTATGAAAGCCAAATGACCTGAAATTTGGTATAAAGGTGCATTAGATATATGAGCACAGGGCTATATCAACACTTTTGACATAGATTATTTCAAAAATGAGTTATTTTGGGTTTTTTGGCCATTTTTGACAAAAAATGTCTATTTTTGGCTCCTATACCCTTGTATGAAAACCAAATGACCTGAAATTTGGTACATAGGTGCATTGGACATATGAGCACAGGGTCCCATCAACACTGTTTTCATAGATCACTTAAAAAATCAGTTATTTTGGGTTTTTTAGCCATTTTTGACAAAAAATGTATATTTTTGGCTCCTATACCCTTGTATGAAAACCAAATGACCTGAAATTTGGTACATAGGTGTATTGGACATATGAGCACAGGGTCCCATCAACATTTTTTTCATAGATCACTTAAAAATCAGTTATTTTGGGTTTTTTAGCCATTTTTGACAAAAAATGTATATTTTTGGCCCCTATACCCTTGTATGAAAACCTAATGACCTGGAATTCGGTACATAGGTGCATTGGACATATAAGCACAGGGTCCCATCAACAATTTCTTCATAGATCACTTTAAAAATGAGTTATTTTGGGTTTTTCACCCATTTTTGACAAAAAATGTATACTTTTGGCTCCTATACCCTTGTATGAAAACCAAATGACTTGAAATTCGGCATAAAAGTGTGTCTGACAAGTGCCCACAGTACTTCATTTTCACTTTGAACAGACATTACTTCAAATTGTTGAATTTGGGGATTTTTTTCCAGGATGAAGATGGATTGCAATATGCTGTATTTGCTCCTAAGCAAATGTCGGCCTTTCTAGTGTTTCTTTCTTCTTTCTTTCTTTCTTTCTCCTGCCAAATCTTCAAATCGAATCAACTCCGCCGTTTTTTAACCGATTGACTTGAAATTTGGCACAAAGGTAGAGTAAGCCAATACCCTCAGGTGTTTTTTTCATTTTTTTCATATCTGCCTTTGAAATGATTTTATTGAGGTTTTTGTCAATTTTTATGTATATTTTGGGCTCCTGTACCCTGGTATTACAGCCGAATGACATGAAATTTGGTACAGAGGTGCCCTGATCATATGCCCACCCAGATTTAATAACAGTTTTGGTATACGGTACAACAAAATGCTTAATTTAGCGATTTTTGGCCATTTTTTGACAAAAAAAGCACATTTTTGCCTCCTGTACCCTCGTTTTACAACCAAATGACCTGAAATTTGGTATAAAAGTGCCCTTCAATTTTGTGCGCATGAATTCAATAACAGTTTTTCCATACAGTACAACATAATGCTTAATATTGCAATTTTATGGCCATTTTTAGACAAAAATTTGACATTTTTGGCTCCTGTTCCCTCGTTTTACAACCAGATGACCCGAAATTTGGTAAAGGGGTGCTCTAGATATTTATCCAAATGACCCATGTATAATTTTTGGCATGGAACACTTTAAAATGATATATTTGGGAATTTTTGGGTCATTTTCCAATGGCCCAAGGGGTCAACGACCTCAAGGCCTATTGTTGCATGAGGGAGATGGCTGAAATATGCTGTATTTGCTCTCAAGCAAATGTCGGCCTTTCTAGTTCACTTCACACGTTTTTTTTATTAGAGGGCTTTTATAAAATACTATATGAATGGTCACTAAATATATAGAATCATTTATCATTATAGCTTGTTTGACAGCTATCTTATTAAAAAATCTGAGTGAATTTTTCAAATCCCTCTGCATAGGAAGAAGTATCAGCATATCCATATGACAGTGGACACATAGCAATGACTTACACAGGACTGTGCTCCTTGCTGCTGCTTGGTGACGATCTGTCCAGGGTGAACAGGAAAGCTTGCATCAAAGGGCTGCAATCCCTGCAACTAGCAGATGGAAGGTAGTGTATTGTTTTAGTCTATTGTATCTGTGTAACTAAGTGACATATAGTGAACATCTGTACACTTGTTCAGAGCTCTTCCTGGAGTCACAACATAGCAAACACAAAGTTAACCCATCCGTTAGTGGCACATATATCACCATACCAAAGCTAAACATTATATAATACACTTTTTCATTACCTTAGCTTGACTTTATTTATACTATCTTGATTTGCTTGACTTGTGTATTTTTTGCCTTAACCAGAAGGTTATGTTTTTGATTATGCCATTTTGGAGTTGGCATTAAACTCGAAACATTGTTCATGATATTTGGTAGGTGGGTAGATGTCAGGGAGACTAAGACTTAGGCCACACCAATTTAATTTCTTGGTTCATAATAATAAAACTATTCACAACTTTCTGGTGTAGCAAATATTATAAGCTCCTTAAAATGTGGGTATCATTATTGCAGTTATATTTTTCATTCATGAAGAATGGGACAAACATAAAAACTGACACTACTTTTGTAATTTTCAATGAACAGGTGCTGTTACTGTACAGTAATAGTGTTTTTGTACCTTTTTCAAGCTGAAAACTTTTTATTCTTTATGTTTTGGATTAGCCCTTACCTTTACCCCATCCATTTTACAATTTTTATTTTTATTTTGCCCTCTCGCTCTTTATTTTTTATGGAAAATTCTGTGAACCAAGAAATTAAATTGGTGTGGCCTTAGTTTGTATAATTGGCATCCTACCGGCTTCCTACAGTACTGCAGAGTAATTTCACAGATTCAATACTTCGTGTAACCTTCAAGCAGATCCTACGGAAGCATAAGATAGTATCAAAAGCTGGCAGAGGAGTGAAGCCGGCCTAGGAGTGTGTATGCTACCGGAGGTGCCCATCGGACTCCCGTTGGCCGGTTATACTCCTTTGCCGGCTTTGATATCATCTTATTGCACCGAAGGATCTGCTTTGAGATTATACCTCGTGTTCTGTACATGCTATGGTAGAGATTGTTGAGTGGTAAATAGCTCTTGGTGCAGGGAAGAAGGGTTGTACGTTTGGGCCCATATACATATTTGGACTTTTTGTTGGAACTTAAATAGAGGAGGATACCTTTAGAGGAGGAGGTATCATTTGATGAATTTTCATTTTTTTGGGTCATATAGATGCCTTAGCTAATGATTAACCATAATATGATGCACTTTATGCAAATCAGGGCCTATTCAATCAGTGTTTGAATAAGGGAAGAAGGAAAGGAGAGGGTCACTAACATCTGTGATCTCTAGGGCTACCCACTACCCCTACGGTTGTAATGGGAATACAGTATGTTAAACACATGGGTATCCACTGATGGTCATCTCTACAGACCTTTCTCTAATGCCAATGGACCAATAAGTACCACTCCATCACCCATGATGGCAAACACGAAATCCCACGGTCTCGTGTCACAAAGGTCGTGCCAATATCTGACATCCCATTTTGCTTTATTGAGTGGGGTGCAGTTAAGTCCAAGCACGTTATTAAACACTCGTAGGGCAGGCGTTCCCAATCAATTGGCCATCATTTAGGTTATAAAGTGCCATTTGAAGAACATATTGCTCTTTAGTTGGTTCGTTGAGTTTTGATCATCTTCACGTGGTCAAAGGTCATTCTTGGTTTTGAGGGAATGGTGGGAAACCAATTTAAGTAGTGATGAGAGAACAGTGAAATGGCAGCAAATAGGCAGGTTTAAACCAGTAAAATGCTGTTTTAGAGTACCTGTAATTAACTCGCTTGTTTGGTATCTTTTCCTACAAAAACTAGGCAAAAGTTAAACATTGGGGTCATCCAGTTGTTAGAGTGATATGTGATGTAGGGATGTGGAATTGTACTATTGCCAAGACCTTTTATCTTGTTTATTTTTTGTGAGCTATCTTCTGGATATCTTCTGGATATCCGAAACCTACTTTTCAAAGAGTAGAGGAAGTTGGCTGGCATAGTTACCAGCAGATGTTTAAAGTTACAATTTCAATTTTAACAATTTGATTAAGGCTGCAATAGGTCTGCTTCCAACAATCATCTTAAAACTTGTGGCATATGACTCTAGAAGGATTTGCTAATGAGACACGTGTGACACAACAAACATGAAGGAAAGTAAAGTAAAAAAGATTATTAAGCTTTTATGTGATGCTATTAATGTACATATTGTAGTCAGATGCACAAACATGCAGATACAAACAAACAAACACACACATAAACACACCTGCACATACACGTACAGAGACACAAATACATACACACAAACACACACACACAGAGGAAACACATTAATTCTCAATTTCATTGAACAATTTGTCAAGTCTGAATATGTAGTGCATTTCTACTGAAGGACAGGTCCTTTGACATCATTCGGAAAGTTGTTGCCCAAAATATCACTATTTTAACATCCAACACCTGAAATATTCTATGATTAATAAGTGATGTTCAATCAGTTACTGGTCTCAAAATACCATCCTTACTATGAAAAGGTTGGATTTGTCATCAATCATGTATTCATGTTTCCGTGGCAATAATCGCTATGGTGATGAAAGGGGTGTTATAGGCAGACCGATTACTGTGACATCTGTATCAGGCACCACCTCCAGTGGCAAAAGGTCTAATGTACCTATTTATTGTTGGTAGTTGTAATGATGTAGGGGAATGATCTGTTCTTATCTATGAGATCGAGAAAGTTTGCCCAGATTCCTGAAAACCAGTCGTTTCCTAACTTGTTGGGTCAGCTTTTGGAAGAAGGCCCAGCAACCAACTCCAAACCAGTTGGAGGAATTCCTCAACTAATTTCTTCACATCACCCTCTCATTCAGCCGATTTAACCACAAATTCAGAGAAATTGCTTCACCAGTGGACGCATTACAACTTGCATGTTGGAAGTCAGGCTGTGTGAGCCTGTAAATTCATTTGAGTTTGAGACGTTTAAATCTAGCAGTTCCCTGTGTCTTTGAGTTTGCAGTTGAAAGAACCATATTGAACCTTGACTTTTGAAGACTGCATTCATCTTCACAGAAGGATGAAACCACAAACTTGGAGTTGAAAACATTACAAACATTTCTAGATTTATTGTATTTGGGGGACCACCAACACTTCCTGTAAAGGCCAAGGCAGCATTAAAGACTTCATTAATCTCTGGTCAGGCACAGATGGTTAATCAACTACCCATTACAAGAGTAATCACCTTTCAATTGGGAAGGCAGGGCAGAGTCAAGTGGCTTGTCATGACATCATTAATAGTCAAAGTATTGCAGGATTTTCTCCTGGAGTTCTCACCAGATTTTCTTCAGTCATGTTCATGTCCTGCATTTAGATTTACTAAATCCTCTTTTACTTTATATACAAATGTATAATAATATAGGCACACAAATCATGATGACCATAAAGATTCTGCAAAATGAGGGAATGACGTTAGAGGGGGAACTTACTTAGTACATTGTATAATGTCCTCACAAACACACACTATGGCTGGTATGCACATGTTCAATGTATGAATATTTCAGAGTCTGAAGCTACCACCATTACAAGTTATCATCAGTATCAAATCCTAAGAACAAGTTAGAATACATTTCAGTTAAACTTTCAAAATATTTTATGTTCATTGGAAAAACAAAATTACATCCTAGGAGTAGGAAGTAAAAGATACTGCTTCAGAGATTTCTACTCTATGTTTCACGATTTAGCTAAGCTTTCTATCATTGTAAGTGAAGGAACATCGCAAAGCAATCTTATTTCAGCCTACAACAATGACTGTACACAACAAACACCTAACATACATGTGACACACAGCATTCCAATGGTCGGGTTATTCCTTCTTTTTATCAGAGGGAAGTGTTATGAGAAAGTTTTCCCTCGCAAAACAAATCTCTTGTTTGGTGGAAAGAAAACCATTACATGCATGGCTGCCCCGCCCTATACCTGGATCACCAAAATAGTCCAGACACAAATGCGTGGAATTACTGCCCTGCCCTGTCCTGACAACAGGTTGAAGTGGTGTGATTAAGACTCAATGGTGTAGGTGATGAAGAAGGCATGGTCTGTGCTTCCCGTGGACAGTTCTCAATTTGTTGTGTTGTCAGGGAGGGATGAGGAGTTTTGTGTGGATTAGCAGTACATGTAGTATGTGGGTACTAGTATGGGTAGATGTTGCACACACATAAATGAAAAGTTGAGAGAAATTTCTAGAGATAAAAGGATAGACTTCATAGAAATCAATGCTGCCTATTTTCCTATGTTCTACCATTATAGTCATCAATGAAAGGTTAGTTGGAACCATGATCACTTGATCACTGGACCCTAACGTAATGCTATGGTCTATAATACTTTAAGATGACCCATGCTGACCCCATTAAACTGTGAATAAAACTGCAAACTTTATAGTAGTGTTTGTAGTCAGTAAAGTTTAACGAATATTCTTTGGTGAGTAAATATTACCATTATATTCATTCTTGTAGAGACTGATTGGTACTTCAGGAGTTTCTACTAACTTTTTATAGGCTTATACAATGTTTACAGCCGATTTTTGCCAGTCTATTTTTAAAGTGATGCAAGAAAAATTTCTACAAGTTCTTTTTGTAAGTTTCTTTAACTTCAGAATCTACTTGTAGGACAAGAAAATTCAGCTTTGCTATGTTTATTTGATTATTTGGATGATATCCATGATTGCATCAATTTTCAGCCGTTTTCAAAAAACATGTTCAACCTTGCTGTAAATCATGCAAAGCACCTGCAAAATAACCAAATGTATTGAATATAACAAAATAACCAATAAGGCCATGTTGATTTGATTATATGGATGACATCCTCCCGGAACTCCAAAACTGATGCGAGCAAGCGAATAAAAAAAAAGTTTGGCCAAAAAAAAACGTTGCCTTCAGTATGAAGTCAAAGTGGCCAGGAAGGTTGAACATAGGACTAAACACACATAGTATGGTATACCATGATCCTCTGGACCTGAATTTTCTGTACTGGTACCTCCCCAAACCAACAATAGATTTTTTTTCTTTCCGTCCTTTCACATCTTATTCTTTGACTTTAGATTCATTTTGGCATTCTATATATGGCAGTAGTTATCTGTTTTCTGATACTTTTTTTTCAATCTACGGAATATTTGTGCTCATTTTACAGCTGCTTTGCACAATTTATATGTGTGGTCGAAAACTTTTTTTTTTTGGAAATGGCCGAAAATTGGTGCGAGCGCGGATGTCATCCATATAATCAAATCAACGTGGCCTAATATAAAAAAATCTGAAAACAAAAAACATATAATAATGTTAAAGAATGTCAACATCAAAAAAAAAAAATCTTAAAGAACAAAAATGAAGAACCTTTTATTTGGACAGTATTCCATACTTTATGTGTTTATTATTTGTTCTACCTTCCTGACCACTTAAAATTCATAATAAAGGTAATTTTTGTAGTCAAACTTTTTTTCCTTTATTCCCATGCTCAAATCAGCTTTGGGATTCCAATAGGACGTCATCCATATAATCAAATCAAAGTGGCCATTATCGAAGAAAAGTCACTCCAACAAGTTCAAACTTCTTATCGCTCTTTGTCCTTGTAGCTTCTATCCATCTCTAGAGGGGGGTGAGAATGACATGAGGTTTGTGTACTGTGCCTCCTGTGTCAGCTACATCCTGGATGACTGGAGTGGCATGGATGTGGACAAGGCGGTCAGCTACATCAAAAACAGCATGGTCAGTGACTTGTCCTTATCTAACCTCCTTGGTCAATCACATTTCCCTATTGTCTGTCACAGTTCCACATTTTCAATCACATTAACTTCTGGTCAATTACATATTCTCATTAGGTCAACTTTGTATTTGTTCTGTTCTAAGTATGTAATTCTGCCAGGTTCCCTAAGACCGGCACATCAAAAAAGTTTGACTAAGGCAGCATCAGTATTTCCTGAGGTATGCACACTTGAGGTATCTCTTCGTTCAAGACAAGGACTTGATAACTCCTTAATGTGGTGGTCTTAGGATACCTGGCAGAATGTTTCATGTGTTTTTTCTGCAATCTCAAGATTCTTTCTTGGCAGGTCTTTTGAGCCTTATAGCTTGTAATCACGCTATTCTGACGATATGTTGTCAGGATTATATTTACATAAGTACATGTAGTCAGTCTTTCTTTGTATCTGTTTCTTCATTGTCACTGTGTATCTTTTTAGGGTTATGATTTTGGATTGGCTCAGGGACCTGGACTTGAAACTCATGGTGAGTACATTTACGCTTTGAAACATTTTTGTACAAGTTATAACTGGCATGTGCATCAATCATCAATTACCCTTAAACTGTTCGTACATGCATGAAAATGTCTCGTGTGAAAAGCTTTCTGCAACCTTGCTTGATATATAAGGTGAAGGATGCTGTGTCACTCATGATAGATTGGGTAACCTTTCTGCATGCCAAACTCCAGCATGAAACGCACACTGTTCATTATCCATGTTGAAAACCATTTTCTGTTTTTTCCATGGTCAATTTATGCAGAGGGTTGTGGTCTACAAAGCATGTTTATCAGCCACATGATGCATTCAGAGATTCATTAGTATTTATCACATCTCTATTGACTTCCTCTACATGTCTACATTTTTGCCTTCATATCATGGGATATCTAAGATAAGGTTGAATGAGAACACTGTGGATAAAGCTTGGAAAGGAAACGATTGAAGAGTACATGAAGAAAGTTACAGTAAGTCCTAAACAGTGAGTTTTTGAGTCACACAGACTATTGGTTAAAATCTTTCCCATAACTCTCAATGTATAGAGCAGTGCCCATTGTCATTTTCATAGCCCTTGGGCCACACAGCTGTGCAGGTGTTACAGCAGCAGGCTAGTCCAACAGTAGTGGCATGTGTTCAACTGTCATAGGGCAAATCAAGTCAAAGCTTATTGCACAACAGCTGTAACAGGTACAATGTAACACAAAGGAGACACAGTGAGAAGCTGTACATTACCCCAATATTACCCCAATATTGTGACACAGACTAAGTACCAAGCAATGCCTTCCAGGTGGCTCCACGTTCTGTGCAGTGGCATCCCTGTGCCTTATGAACAGAGTCCAGGAGGCCTTCTCTGACAGACAGCTGGACGGGCTGAAGAGGTGGTGTCTGTTCCGCCAGCAGTCAGGCTTTCAGGGGCGACCAAACAAGCCTACCGACACGTGCTACTCCTTCTGGGTGGGGGGGACACTGAAGGTGAGATGTTGTTGTCACCTTATCATAGACGGAAATGGACAAGATAGTGGGACTTAATTGGTCAATCTGAAAAAGTTACCTACTGATTCACCAAGGCCAAATTTACTCGAGGATTATTGTTGGATTTATGTCAATGCATGTAACATGAAGTTGTACCTCTGTGGGTATATAATGGCTTTTTGTTGTGTGTAATTCAGCCTGCAGTGTTGAACAATAGGCATTCTTGTGGCCTGTTGTATGCCACTATCAGGGTAGACATGAACACTGCAAAATTCCCAACCTCGTGTTGATAGGATGCAAATTAGCGCCTGGTCACATGTTTGTACTGGTAGCATGACATGACACTTTGTACTGGTGTTTCTGCTAGCTGCTGGACTGTTATCCCCTGATTGACCACATGGCCAACAAGGACTTCATCCTGTCCACTCAGGACACTGTGGTAGGGGGGTTTGCCAAGTGGCCAGACAGCCATCCTGGTGAGTCAGTCTTACCCTTTATGTCATACCTGTGACGCGAAAACGTTTGATACGGGTGTTTCAGACCGGGCCATAATTTCCGTATCAGACTGGTTCAAAAGGCATATCACACAGGCTCCATTCGAATAAATCAAACTGTTTCGAGCGGGCCGAGTGCGGCGCCATCGAATGTTCGAATACCTGATTCAGACGTTGGAACATTACTGTTGCAACACTTTTTGTTCGAGGGCACCAAATTTGTTCAACTTCTGGCGCATTTCGCATCAAAACAGGGGTTTTCTTAGGTGGGTATGACATAAATAAAATACAACACCGTGTATTCCGTATCACCTTCGGTCCCAGCCCTCCTGCGGGTCAGATCACCCTTTGGCCGTCGGGCGATCCGACCCGCGGCCGGGCTGATTCCTTGGGTGATACGGAATATACCGTGTTGTATTCTATATGTATCTTTGTAGGGCTGTGTTGGTCAAGGGACAAATAGCAACTCACGTTTCCATCTGGAAATGACATTTTCAGTACACATGCACCACATTTGTGAAGTATTGTGAATGTTTGGTTTAGTTTTCTTTCAATTTCCATTTACATTTAGTGATGCTATGTTGACTATTCTTCCTGGAGTCCTATAAAATGAAATAGTATAAATATATCGTGTAAAATATGGAACAAAACATACATTTGAATGGCAGAATACTGGGTCAACTAAAATAAGGTGTACTTAGAATTTCAGCAGGAGGGTCACAGGTCAATGCCATTAACGGAACATGATATGAATTGAAGTATGATGAAGAGTAGTGTGCATAAAAAAGGTCATAAAACAAAGGTAGTATACTCATGTAAAAAGTGCCTTTCTTGCTACAAATGTTAAGCAAATACTTCATGATTTTCTCCTAGATGCTCTGCACTCATACTTTGGTGTGGCTGGCTTGTCTTTGCTTGGGGAGGAAGGTCTCCAACCAATGTTTCCTGCCTTGAACATCAGCCAAGGTGCTGCCAACAGCCTGCGGTCTATTCACAAGAGCTGGCGCAAACAGCAAGTGGACAGCTGACAAAATTTCTGATCATGTATAGATAGGAATGTCCAAGATTTTTTAAACACAGATAGTGGAAAAGATGGAACAATTACTCCAGGCCCATAATCAGAAGGTATTTTGTATTTCTGGAACACGAATACCGCTGTGCATTCAAGCAGAGTTCGAAGGGAAAGTTTTATTTTGCTTGCCCCATTTTTCCAATTAGGACGACACATATGAAGACCATGCCAATGTAAGAACATCCTAACTGTTGAACTGGACTGCAGAGACCTATTTGATTCAATGAGTGTAAATAATATGATGTGAGATTATTAAACTACAGTGCTATGAGAAATAAAGTCAATATTGTTGCAATTATTTTGCCATACAGATGAGAAAATGCCTTCATATTCATAATC
Source organism: Branchiostoma floridae (assembly GCF_000003815.2). Taxonomy (NCBI): domain Eukaryota; kingdom Metazoa; phylum Chordata; class Leptocardii; order Amphioxiformes; family Branchiostomatidae; genus Branchiostoma; species Branchiostoma floridae. The sequence continues at coordinate 19,886,856 of NC_049980.1, read as the reverse complement.
CTGGAAAACAAATTGCATGTGTCACCAAGAATACACAAACTTTAAGCTAAAATACAGTGTCTCGAAACCAAGCAGTCACAATACCTGTAATGTATGTTTTAAATCTATTTCATTTTTAGAATGCAAGGGGAGCTATTAAGCAAGAAATCTGACTGGCTCTATATATTTTTTGTTTTAATATGCAAGTATACTAAGTCTATCTTATTGTTACATTCACAAAAGCAGTCATCATATAGATGTTGTAAAGCAATTTGGTACAAATGTTGCCATCTGAAACTGTGATACATGCAATACTATACATTTGATCAATTTAACTTATAACTGTATGTTATGACAGTTGCCCATCCATGTTATGTGAGGCCATATTTACATAATTGTATGTTTATCATCATGTTTAATTTGAATTGACCATCCTGATAGATAATAAACACAGATCATTGTACCTTGCTTATTTTTCTCAGTTTTCACTTTCCAGTTCCAGTATTTGTTAGGTTGAGACATTTATGTATATGTGCTGTGCCCCCTTCTATTGTAGACTGAGTAATTTTGTCAGAAGCACATGATACTTTGACTGGTGTAAGAATAGACAACCCAGATACTGAGGTACAGAAGAAAGCACTGGATAAAAGATGGAGGAAGGCAATATGGTGGTCAACTGCTGCTGCTACAGCAGTAGCAAAAATGGTTATTGAAATATTTGTTGGACTTTGGTAGTAACATAATCGGATGCCAGAAGAATACTTCAATCATCATCTTTGTCTTGTTCATCTAGAGGTACAAGTATCTGTACAGTTTGAGTTTGACAGTGGCAAATGGAATGTGAAACTGGAAAAGGGCAGAACATTCCATCTTTCAGCACCAGGGCAAGACCCCAAACAGAGCAGGGTTGGATCAGGTCACAAACAGGCCATAAGTCTCCTGAATTGCTAGTAATTTGATGATGTCGCAGTAGATACAGGGTGTCAGAGTGCAAGGTACATGTACCTGTGAATTTTGGAGCATATTGGGTTTCGAAGTATGAATTTCCTTGTATGTTAGATATTAGATACTGTACTGTTGGCTGGAAATCCTAGCTTGATTTTGCTAAAGCAATCCAAAAAGAGAATTCTATCAGGCTACTTTTTCATGAATGGTAAATCAATAATTTTTTTTTTCAAATATTGTCTAGAGTTTACCAAACTTTATGAAAGGAAACATTTCATAAATTATCCTATAACTTCCTGAATTGAAATTCAGGTACAAGTTTTTATTATTACTACCGGTAATATCAGTATGGATGACTACTTTCATTGTAATGTATTCAGTCATTCTTGAACTGTTTCATAGCTTACTGTATCATTATCATCAAGTCATTTATGTTTGCTAGATTAACCTCACACTCTGTATTACTATTATCAAGTGTGCATAAACAAGTGATTACATTGATCCAGCCTAAGTGGGGCATTACCAACTAATCCCAAGTCTTACAGGTTAAGTGCTGCTGACTACTGCTGCGAGTTCTATGTAGTGCCTTCATCTGCCCCAAGACATTGTGTGTTGAATGAAAATCTTGTCTCACTTTGCTACAAAATTGCCTGCGGGCAGGAAGGGCATGAGACATGCTTGAGACACTCTTACCCTGATGGATTTGACAACCATTCCTGGGCTTAATGCCAATCAATTCATATTGCAGTGAGGAAGAAAACGAAAGCCAAATCTATACTTATAGAAAGGTGTTAATCTCAAAGTCTTCCACTTATGTTCCTCACCTCACCTCGTCCCTTGATAATTTGAGTTTTCAAGTTGGGAAACCTTTTTCACCAGATAACAAGTATATTTCCTGAATACTTCAAACATAGCAGAAATACATGCCGTTATGTTGGACATATTTTTCTATCTTTGATGAGATTTTACAGCTTGGTATTTGTATGCCAAAGGTTAACATTATGTGTGGACTGTGTCAAAAACTACCATAGGTATGACTGTTATGAAAGTTTTGTTAAACTCAGACCAGAGGAATAGAAAGAATACTGTAACGTGTAACTATGATCAAATTTGATTTGGGAATGGCGCGGAGACCTGTTACCTTGGCGTGCAGTTATTAATCACCTATTAGCATGGCTCCCTTGCTTGTTAATGGATCTACCTGTCACTTTGATACCGGTAGCAGTAATTGTGCTTTGTGCAGTGGAACTGCTTTATCAGAACTTTGGCTCCCTACGGACCCGCCAAGGTCAAAGGCGGCGGGCCTACCAGGTGTATTTGCTGCCACCAAATTGCCCGCCGTTCCGTCTCCCCATCCATTACTTGTACAACGAGTCCCCCGATGGCGTCATCGCGACGTGATTTACAGAAACACCTCCCGTCTGATTATATCTCGGCTTCGCACCTGCTACAGACTCAGACGCATGCCCCTCCCCTCTTATGGACAAACGTAAGCCCTAGTGTTCAACAAGGTCACATCTGAGGATCTAATCAGAAGTCTGGGGACAGGAAATGTTGTCAACTCTTAATCATATTACTTCAATCATGTAAGGCAGCCCAACCTTTCCAGGCTGTGCATAACTCCCTTACATGGCCCTACACCTGATGGGGGAAATCTGACTTATTTTTTATAATGCCAGTATTTTCTTAAAAAGTTTACAAACCCCTCATGTTAAGATTAGTGACAACAGCATCAGGAAAAAACTTTATTCATACAACTGAACTTAAATACTTGCAATGTTGTTCGTACAATGCATGTATATAAATATAATATAAAGTTATGTAGTGATAGATATCATGACATAGTACAAAAGTGATAGATTTTTAATGGTTTGCCACATGCTATATCACAGTAGGAGCTTTTCAAAGAGGTACAGTGTAGCCATAACACACATGTACAGACTATATGTACCTTTCCTAAAGTAGACAGTTTGTCAATCATTATACAACTGAAGGATTTATGTATGGTCACAGTAAGACATGCACCCAATGTGAATGTACATGTACTAATAACTTGTATGGCACATCCAACACCTGACCTCTCACAACTTTGCCTTCAGCCTGAGTCCAGCTCATGTTAGTACTTCTTCCAAGTTACCAAGTAGTCCGATTTGAGCATTATGGTCTTTTACGCATATTTCATCATTCCCCTGAACATAAGAGTAAATACAGAACATTCAAAGGTAACTTTACTCTGGATCAAAGTTGTACTTTCCAACACAAATTTGGATTTTTGACAGTCCAAATCCAGTCTTTGTCAAAGAATGAGCATTGCTTCTACCAGGTTATGCAGATAGAGCACATGACTCAGTGTGCAAAGGGTCATAAGTTGCAGAATAGGCCATCTAGGTGTCCTGTCTCTGAGGGATACTTGATTCCTTTTGCAAAAAAAAGTCTGATTATGTGTCCAAGACTCTTACTTAGCTCAGTGAGACTGAGTGTTGTGAAACTTCCAATGTTGGTGAAATTGTATCCAAGAAAGCTGGTCTTAAATGATCTTTCAAGGGCCTTTAATGTTTTGA